>NW_024736067.1:25000-118100 GCF_018991925.1 Homarus americanus
CTTGTTTATATACTTAGTGAAGCCAGTGAAGAAGTTAATTATCCTTCCTGAAGCTCCTGATAAAGTAATTTAATCAACATAATGAAAAATTTTAAGTGGAAAATTTACCTCCCGTCTCAGTTAAATCTTGAATTCCGTTTTCTTTGTTATCTGGAATTTGTTCTCCGTTTGGTCATCATTTTCCACATCCTCTTCTTCCTTTTCATTCCTCAAGTTTTTGTCTTTTGCTCTCTACTTCCTGGTCCTTCCACTTCTTTTCTTTCTTCTTCAGTCACTTTTTCTCTTCTCGTATTTATTTTGTAGTCTATTCTTTCTCCTCCTTTCTACCTTACTTTGTCTTCCCAATCCTCTTTCTTCTAACTCTTCTTCCTTGTGGTCTTTTCCTTCCTCTTGCTCCTGCCTCGTTCTCTTTTACTGTTTTCTTCATCTCCTTCTCCTCCCCCTCGTCTTCTAGTCGTACTCTGAGCCAATGGTGATGCTGAGTTCTTGTGAGACGATGAGCGTCTTGTGGTACCAGATGTTGGTGTCCAGCACGACTGTCAACAGGAAGAGAGCGTGTGTTGTTAGTGTCTTGTCATCACTAAAAGCAGCAGTTATATATATATATATATATATATATATATATATATATATATATATATATATATATATATATATATATATATATATATATATATATATATATATATATATATATATATATATATATCATTAACAACAGGTATATCTATCATTAATAACAGCAGTAGGTATATCTGTCATTAATAACAGCAGCAGGTATATCTGTCATTAATAACAGCAGTAGTTATATCTATCATTAATAACAGCAGTAATTATATGTCATTAATAACAACAGCAGGTATATCTGTCATTAATAACAGCAGTAGTTATATCTGTCATCATTATCAGTAACAGTTACGTCTATCACCAATAAAATAGTATCAATTAAGTCTACTATCAATATCAAGTTCATCGTCGTTAAGATTATTAAAATATATTATAATCAATGCCATGACGAAATTTTTTTTGCCGTTAGCAAGTAATAACAGCAAGTGAAGTTTATAAAAAAAATAAATGAAATAACTCGAATGAATACTAAAACACTTAAATAAAAATGATTACAATAATACATCAACAAAATTATACTGATCACGGAATTACACAGAAATAATCAATAAGAAAAGGCCCAATTATATTAATGATTTAATTATTATCATTTATTTCTTCTTTGATATATGTTTAGTAATTTTAATTATTACTAGGAATTAATTGAAAATCTTCCTCAACGCACTAAACCAAGAAGCTAACTATACTATACAGTCTCCCGGGAAAACTGTCAAGATCTTTCTTGAACGTCGACGAATATATACGTTTCAAGAGTCACAAAACAAGGAAGTTTTTGATGTGTGGTTTATAGATGAAAAGGTATTAATAAGAATTTTATTTTTTATATAATCACAGATCCATGGAAATTGATATATTGGTTATTTTTCAATTGGTTTCATATTATTATGTAGAGTGAGTCTGTTGTAGATTTCTACAGTCAGTTCTTTTTATTTTATTGAAGTTTTAGTCGATGATCTATTTTCTTTCCCTGATTTCTTTTCGTTAATCCAATTTTCTCCTTTGAATTCACGTTGACGGCAGCCTAATTTACTTTGACCTTGCTTCGACAGTGGGTGTTTTTTCTTTGTTTATACTACTTGATTCCATGAAAACATAAATTTTTTCTCCTTTGACACCACCAATTATTCTCCTTTTGATCTTTTGACCTGTGTGTGTGTGTGTGTGTGATCCAAACAAAACAAACTATGCAACCTCTTATGGTCGCTGCATGGCATGAGCATCCTGAAAGAACTGCCCTTTTGGCAAAAGAGCTGGCTAGGTATAACATCAACATAGCAGCCATTAGTGAGTCCCGGCTCCCAGACGAGGGTCAACTCACAGAACAGTGGTCTGGCTATACCTTCTTCTGGAAAGGTAACCCTGGTGCGGAAAGAAAACGCATTTATGGAGTTGGCGCTGCCATCCGCCAATGCATGCTACACAGGCTAACTGAAATGACTTTTGGGATCAACAAGCATCTCATGACGCTCCGAGTCTCACTGAATCACTCACGTTATGCACTTTTCTTCAGTGCATACGCCCCAACACTGAAGGCAGAGGATGACCTCAAGAAGGCTTTTTACACCGCCCTCGACAGAATGCTAACCACTATTCCCAGAGAAGATAAGGTTGTGCTCCTTGGTGACATCAATGCCAGAGTTGGCAGAGATGCTGACATTTGGCAGAGAACCACGGGAAGAAATGGACTAGGCAAGTGTAATGCCAACGGCCTACTTCTCCTCAGCAAGAATGCTACACACAACCTCACTATCATCAATACCAAGTTCAAGGGTTTGTGGCAACACCCACGATCCAAACACTGGCATATCATTGACTACACCATTGTCAGAGAAAGAGTTCGCCGAGATGTCCTCATCACCCGAACCATGCGTGGCTCAGACCACTACAACACTGATCATCGGCTTGTCAGAGCCAAGCTCTCACTTCACGTCGCACCAAAACTGCGAAGGCAACAAGCCTCGAGAAGAGTTTTAACACTAAACGTCTGGATGATCCAGCGTTAGCACATGCTTTCAGAGAGCAGATCGAACTTGGGTTGATAAACAACCCGGACAACGAACAACCCAAATCCCACCGCCGAATGGGATATTCTGAACACTGTCATGACAAAAACCTGCAGAGAGACCTTCGGCCAGATCGAAAGAATACACCAGCACTGATTTGATGAAAATGATCCGGCAATCAATGTACAAATCAATGATAAACGTGCTGATTTAACTGACTGGCAGAACAACCCTCAGTCTCGGACCAAAGTTGATACCTTCCGCAAAAAGAAAGCTGTGGCCCAGGGGGAACTTCGCAACCAAAAGAATGACTGGTATAAAAAATAAGTATGTGAAACACAAAAATTTGCAGATCAGCACAAGACGCACGAATTTTTTCAATTCCATCAAAACATTTTTTGAGCCAGTAATTCGTGGCACAGCTCCCCTCCACTCATCCGACGGTGATTCCACAATTAAAGATGATGAAGGCCTCCTTCAGCGCTGGAAAGACTACTACCATTCACTGCTCAACCGAAACACTGGTGTGGATGTCCTGACTACCCAGCAGATCCCTCAGCATCCAGAGCAGACCCATTTTAGTTATCCTCCATCCCTGGATGAGGTTATTACTGACATCAAACAGATGAAAAATAACAAAGCTTCAGGGCCTGATGGAATCCCACCCGAAGTGTATAAAGTAGGAGGACCTCTGCTTACCAGCCGTCTCCACTCTCCCCTAGAGAATATATGGGAAAAGGAGGAAATCCCCAAGCTCTTAAGGACACCTCCATCAGCAATATTTTTATGAATAATGAAGACTGGTCAGACTGTGGCAACTACCGCGGGATCTCGCTGCTGTCTGTAGCTGGCAAGATTTTTACCTGAGTCCTCCTAAACAGACTTCGTCCTGAGGCGGAAAACTTCCTCCCAGAATCCCAATGTGGCTTTAGACTATCACGTGGCACCTCTGACATGATCTTTGCTGCTCGCCAGATACAGGAAAACTGCAGAGAACAAAGTCGTGACCCGTAAATGGCTTTCATCGACCTAACCAAGGCCTTCGACTCGGTCAACAGGGTGGCCCTCTGGTGGACCCTCAGCCGTTTTGGCTGCCCCCCAAAACTCATCGCCATTATGAGACAACTTCACGATAGCATAAACGGCAGTGTCTTGCACAATGGCACCCAGTCTGAGTTCTTCCCCGTCCAAACTGGGGTTTAAACAAGGATGTGTACTGGTACCATCTCTCTTTTCCATCTTCTTGACTGCCTTCCTTACTAATGCCAGTGTCAATTTAGCCGGCGGGGTGGACACAGAGTACTGAGTGAAGGGGGGTCTTTTCAATATAGGACGACTCTAGGGAAGAACAAAGTTGTCAGCAGTTTCCATTTCTGAACTTCAGTATTCAGACGACCTCACGTTTGTTGCTTACACTGAACGCGACCTACAGGAGATCCTGATCTCCTACGCAGATGCATATGCACACTTCGGCCTTGAGGTGCATGTACTAAAGACTCAGTTTCTCTGGTTCAGACACACCTCCACCATCCATCCAGCTTAACGGTACTACCCGCTCTAATGTTAACCACTTTCGGTATCTCGGTTCCCACCTGTCCACCACCGATGACATCCATGAAGAGATTGAGCATCGGATCAGATATGCATCTCATGCCTTTGGCAGACTCCGAAACCATGTCTTCAGCAGTCGGAA
Source organism: Homarus americanus (assembly GCF_018991925.1). Classification (NCBI taxonomy): domain Eukaryota; kingdom Metazoa; phylum Arthropoda; class Malacostraca; order Decapoda; family Nephropidae; genus Homarus; species Homarus americanus. The sequence continues at coordinate 29,324 of NW_024736067.1, forward strand.
GCCGATATTATCTGCAAAGTTACACGTATATCGAGCAGTGGTTCTCCCCACCCTGCTATATGGCAGTGAGACATGGGTTACATACAGGACCCACCTCAAGGCACTTGAAAACTTTCACTAACGTAGTCTACGTTCCATCCTCCGAGTTTGCTGGGCAGACAAGAGAACAAATGCCAGGAACCTTACTGACACCAACTGTAGAAGCATCGAGGCTACCATTATTCATGAATAACTACTCTGGACTGGCCATGTTACCCGCATGGACCACAGTAGACTGTCAAAGCAGCTACTTTACAGTCACTTAACAAATACTAAACGTACCGCCAGCAGGCAACTGAAAAGGCATAAGGATAGTCTTAAGATAAATCTGAAAAAGTGCCAAATCGACCCCCTCACCTACGGGTCGATTACTCCACATCGTAACGCGAGGAGGAGCACCACACGTGAAGGTTGTGAATACTTTCGAGTTGTCCCGATTGTAAACCGAGGCAGACAAGCGCCAACGCTGGAAAGACGCTGCCACCGCCCTTCCTCACTAGATACAGCCCTCCACATGTGCAATGAATGTGAACGACTCTGCCGGTCCAGTATCGACCTCTTTAGTAACCTCAAAACTCACCAACCTAGGTGACATTATTAATATCTCATAATATTGTATCGTAGCTGGATGATCGTCACACTCGTTTCCGAGTGACTGCAAAGTAGTAGTAGTAGTAGTAGTAGTGTGTGTGTGTGTGTGTGTGTGTGTGTGTGTGTGTGTGTGTGTGTGTGTGTGTGAAATAACAAGTGGAAGGAAATCAAATGTAAAATATTAATGGTCACTTCTAGTCAACCAATCAACGAAGATAAAGACAGAACGATAATGACGACACATATCGTCAACAAACTAGAGTGTGTTTTACAGAATAGCAACTACATTTGAGGAAACACCGATAACCTCCATTATACTTAACCAATTAGCACGGCTCAAGACCTATAATGACGTCATGTGTAATCAACCAATCTGTGTGTGTTTGACCATCACGTCATTAAAATCGACCAGGTATTTAGTTTAAGGGATTATCGATAGTTTGCAAAATATTCAACCAATCAGCGTGTATGTTGACGGGATACTGAACAAATCATTATATGAAATCAGCTAGTCTGAAGGCAAGACGATAATGTCACATGAAATCAACTAATCAGTTTGTCTGACTATAAAACAGTCATATCGCATTTGTGTTTACTGTCGAGAAAAATATTCCGCTGGAAATTAGTAAAATTTTGCTTCATTAACTGATGATCCTCCTAGAGCTACATGTTGTGGTTTGATTTCGTATAACTGTTAGAAAGTCAGCTTGTGATCACTGTCTTAAAGATTCTATATTAGTTCACATTAACAAGCGTTTGTTGCACCGACAACGATGTAGTTTATAGGCTATTACTCACTAGTGACAACCAACAGTATACGAGTGAACCAGACCTGACCTACCTGACCTTCCTTAACCTACCCTACCTTACTCACCTAAAGTAACCGAACCTAATCCACCTTACTTACCGAACGTTAACCTGATCTACCTGACCTAACCTAACTTGACCTACCCTACCTAACTTAACCTTACCGTACTTACCTAACGTTACCTGTCTTACTCTACCTAACTTAACCTACCCTATCAGACTTAACATAACCTGACCTACCCTACATAACCTACTCTACTTTACTTACCTAACGTAATCAACCCTGTCCTACTCTAACCTATCCAACCTCATTTCCCTTGCGTAACCTACCCTAACCAACCTAACTTATATAACGTATCTTAACCTACTCTAAAATAAGCTACACTACACTAGCTTAATAACCTACCCTACCCTAACTTACCCTAAATATACCCTATCCTACCCTACCTTATTAACCTTCCCTACCCTACCCTACTTACCTAACATAACCTACCTTAACCTACCGTACCCTACCCTATCTTACGTACCTAACGTAAACTAACTCAGCCATTAACTGTGCACTTAGGTATTTTATTCTGGCTAAAGCCAGAGTGATTTGATTCAGCTGAGAGAAACTCCTGCCCTCTAAAGGGTTAATGAAGACAGACAAAGAAAGCATAACAATCTTAACCTAATTTACCCGACTAATCTAACCGAACATTACCTACCCTGTCTGATCTAACCCAGCCCATCCCAACCCAACCTAACCTAACCTAACAAAACCAAACACAACCCTAACCAACCCAACCCAACCAAACCAAACCTAACCTAACCCATCCCAACGAAAACCAACACTACCCAACGTAACGTAACGTAACGTAACGTAACCTAACCTAAGCTAACCTAACCTAACCTAGTGATTACACAATATTATTTGAAATTAAGTTAGGTTAGGTACGGTTAAGTTGGGTAAGGTTAAGTTAACTTAGGTGGGCTAGGTTAGGTTAGGTTAAGTTAGGTTATGTTATATTAAGTTAGGTTATTTAAGGTTATGTTAGGTTAGGCGGGTTAGATTAGCTTGGTTCGTTTTGCCTGTGTTCATTAACAGTGCGATACGAGAATCTTCTTCATTGTGGATTTGTGAGCACGGTCATAAAAATTACAAATTGGGTCACGTCAAACACATCCGTCATCACACTCGAAAAATTGTGACGCGGTTGAACAGGGGAAGTGATGCAAGTGATTATTCCTTTAGCTGTCTCTGTATACTTAGTTCTATTATTCTCAGTCTTCATTTATATATATGTGTGTGTGTGTGTGTGTGTGCATATACGAATGTGCATAGATACACACTCACACACACACAACAGAGGGAGAGAGAAACAGGAGCTAGCTTTCCTCCAGCACCTACTTCACTTTGGCTTCTGTTAATGGCCTCAGAAATTGTTCCTCCCCCTCCAACTCTACATGATGAGTGGGCTGCCTCCATTATCAACTCTCTTTCTCTCTCCTCACTCACCTTTTCCCCTTCCTCATAGGCATCCATTCTCTCTTTCCCTTCGCCCTCTTTTTAACTTTCAATCTCTCCTTTCATCCCTTTCCCCCACGTCAAGAGAACCTACTTCCTGTCCCTTCCCTTTCATATTTCCCATACTTCCTGCATCGTATCTCCTTCCTTCCCTTTGACTCTTTACTTTCCTCCTTTCCATTCCCTTCCTCTTCTCCCTCTTCCACCACTCTTCCATTCCTCTCCCTCTCCTCCTTTTCCCCTTTTCTTCTCCCTCTCCTCCCTGCCCCTCTTTTTTTCCTCCCCTCCCCTTCCCTTCCCTTCTCTGCCCTCCCCTTTCATTCTTTAACATCCCCTCCATGCCCCCTTCCTTTCTTTTCATTCCTCTCCCCTTCCCTTCTCTCCTTTCTCCCCTCCTTCCTTCCCCTCATCTTCCCTCTTCCCTTTTCTTCCTTCCTCCCTTTGCACTCTTCCTTCTTTCTCCCTCTTTAACCCCTACCCTCCCTTTCTCACCGTCCCTTCCTCTTCTTACCCTCCTCTTCCTCCCCCTTGTCCCTACTTACTGATCTCCCCCGGTTCCACCACCACCTCCATGGGGACACACTCAAAGTAGCACTCTGGCGGGGGCTCCAGGGTCCACAGCTTCCTGCCTCTGATTTGGGCTTGCCACGACGGGTTGCCCACGTGGTCGATCTGAGGGAGAGACACACCGGGTTAGAGAACCTTGCGTATTAGAGAACCTTGTGTATTAGAGAACCTTGTGTATTAGAGAACCTTGTGTAGAAGAGAACCTTGTGTATTAGAGTACCATGTGTATTAGAAAACCTTGTGTATTAGAGAACCTTGTGTAGAAGAGAACCATGTGTATTAGAGAACTTTGTGTTAGAGAACCTTGTGTATTAGAGAACCTAGTGTTAGAGATTCTGTTTTTTAGAGATCCTTGTGTTAGATAACCTGGTGCTTGGAAACCTGGTGTAGCAGATGACCTAGTGTTAGAGAAATTGGTATATTAGAGACCCTGGTGTTAAAGAACTTGGTGTTAGAAAACCAGGTGTTAGAGATGTGTGTTAGAGAACATGGTGTTAGAGAATATGGTGTTAGAGAATATGGTTGAATTGAATTGAATTGAAACAGTTTATTTAGCCAGAAAAACACAGATACAGAGTGGATAATAATAACAATATTAACATGGCTGAGTCAGTTGAGATCCTGAGCTCTCTTTTAGGCACCTGATATATACTATACATTTATCTCAAGGAAGTATTATGTAACATTTAGTATCATCTGTTAAAGAACATGGTGTTAGAGAACCTGGTGTTAGAAACATTGGATTGATTATACGTTATGAAATCGGATAAGCTGAGGTCCGTTTGGTTAGGTCACTGATATAGGGCTGGATAATGGGTCAAGTGGATAGAGATCATGTGAGATCATGTCGGATGACGTCGGTCCACTACACGTCGGGTCGAGTTGGATGAGGTAAGATCGGATTTGGCCGGGTCGTGTTAAGTCAGGTCAGTCGGGACATGCAGCTCTTATAGTTTCTCATTAAGATAAGACGGGGGAGCAGAAGGTGTGCTATATTGGATTACCTTATTAGATTATCCCCACACTCTCTGAACCTCGCCTGGTACACGTTTTGGATTTATGGTAAGTATCAACACTTCCCGGCAATTCCTAACAAGATTTAACAAGTCCTAACAAGTTCTGCTCTCCTAATAAGTTATGACAAATTTGTGTAATTTCCAACAAATCCTGATGTCTTTTGAAAAATTCTAACAAGTCCTGAAACGTTCTAACAAAAAGCTGACAAGTTCTGACACGACCTTACAAGTTTTGAGAGGTCTGCCTAACAAGTCCTAATAAAACTTAACCAACCTTAAGAAATCTGCTCGTTTCCTATCAGTATCAAATGCCATCACCAGTAACTTAAACAGAATGTCTTCGGAAGGGGGAGGGGTATACACACAAAAGCCTTCGTGTACACCTTTCTTAAGCATCAGTTATCTCAGAGGGTATCGGGGGAGGATTACACTCATATATATTTAATTGGTATTTTCCTGCTACTCAAAAGGAATATTTAGTCGCCGCTATGTCTTTTCGTCCGTCCGTCCATATGTCTGTCTATTTGTCCCCCATTTCATGTCTGTTTTATAAAGTTGAACCAGTGAAAAAATTTTGAGGGTAATTTAAGGATGGCTAAATGTCAACAAGAGGCAGTGCCATGAACCACTCCCAGGTCTCTGTCATGAGAGACAAGGTTAGGGGACAAAAGTGGGTATTTTCAAGTGTTCAAGAAGCGTCTTACTGATTTTGTTTATCTCAGTCTTCTAATTAGGGAATAAAGAGAAAATCTTGCTAAGGTACTGTGTCAGAGCAATTTGGAAGCCATTTTAACCAACATCTCCATGCCATGAAACCAGTTAGATGTAGCGTCACATAACCAGATATGAGTTTGAAAATAATCTCCGACAAAGGCTCCAGATCTCAAAAATTATCTATGTTAATTTCTTCCCCAAAACCTGGAAACAGAATCTTACTGGGTCATCTATGCCTGCAGCATGAACCACATCTTATCGAGGCTGAACTGTATCTTACTTATTGTTTTTACTCAATGTTCCCAGGATTCATGGGACCAAAGGTTAGCTTAGGTTTGGCTTGTTTAGGTTGGATTGGTTTAGGTTAGGTTAGATTAAGTTACATTAAATTAGGCTGGGTCAAAATAAATTAGATTTAGAAAAGTTTGATTATGTTATGTTATGTTATGTTGTGTTATGTTATGTTGTGTTATGTTATGTTATGTTATGTTATGTTATGTTATGTTATGTTAGGTTAGGTTGTGTTATGTTATGTTGTGTTATGTTGGTTGGGGTGATGTTAGATTAAGTTCTGTTAGGTTATGATAGGCTGTATTTGGTAAGATTAGGTTAAGATAAGCTAGGATTGGTTAGATTATGATAGGTTAGATTAAGTGAGATTAAGTTAGGTTAGGTTTGCTTATAAACGGTTGGACTGAATTAGGTTAGGTATGGTTAGGTTATGATAGATTGGACTGAGGGAGGTTAAGTTAGGTTTGGTTTGGTACCAATGAGTCTTAAGTAGAGAAAAGTGATCGTAAGATATTTTGAGAATGGAGACCCTATTATGAGTAATGCCTTGACCACATTCAGTAAAAATTCTCTGGGATTTAGTTTAAGGATTTTGTTCGTTTGGGATAAAAGTAGCTTTACCGAGACAGAAGTAATGACCACTCTGGGGAAGGTTGAGTTTGTTTGGCCTTCTGCAGTAGTTTATATTGGATATTTGTATGGTGTAATTATACGAGTGTGTGTGTAATAATAATAATAATAATAATAATAATAATAATAATAATAATAATAATAATAATAATAATAATAATAATACTAATAATAATAATAATAACAATAATAATAATAATAATAATAATAATAATAATATTATTATTATTATTTTTATAATTAATGGTTTATTCAGAGAAAATAGCAACCAAGGACAAATACATAATGAATAGAAATTATGAAAATTACCTATTGGGGAGGGGTTCATTTTACAAAATATTTTAATATAAAAAAAAGGAGGTAACATATGGTGAACAAACAAGTTAATTAGGCTCTGATAATGAACATAAATGTTAACTAGGCTCTGATAATGAGCGTAAAAGTTAGCTAGGGTCTCAAAATGAACATAAATGTTAGCTAGGGTGTGATAATGAACGTAAAAGTTAGCTAGGGTCTGATAATGAACATAAATGTTAGCTAGGGTCTGATAATGAACGTAAAAGTTAGCTAGGGTCTGATAATTAACATAAATGTTAGCTAGGGTCTGATAATGAACGTAAAAGATAGCTACGGTCTGATATTGAACGTAAAAGTTAGCTAGGGCCTGATAATGAACGTAAAAGTTAGCTAGGGCCTGATAATGAACGTAAAAGTTAGCTAGGGTCTGATAATGAAGGTATAACTTAGCTAGGGTCTGATAATGAACATAAATGTTAGCTAGGGTCTGATAATGAACGTAAAAGTTAGCTAGGGTCTGATAATGAACGTAAAAGTTAGCTAGGGCCTGATAACGAACGTAAAAGTTAGCTAGGGTCTGATAATGAACATAAATGTTAGCTAGGGTCTGATAATAAAAGTATAAATTAGCTAGGGTCTGATAATGAACATAAATGTTAGCTAGGGTCTGATAATGAAAATAAAAGTTAGCTAGGGTCTGATAATGAAAATAAATGATAACTAGGGTCTGATAATGGACATAAAAGTTAGCTAGGGTCTGATAATGAACATAAATGTTAGCTAGGGTCTGATAATGAACATAAAAGTTAGCTAGGGTCTGATAATGAACATAAATGTTAGCTAGGGTCTGATAATGAACATAAAAGTTAGCTAGGGTCTGATAATGAACATAAATGTTAGCAAGGGTCTGATAATAAACCTAAAAGTTAGCTAGGGTCTGATAATGAACTTAAATGTTAGCTAGGGTCTGATAATGAACATAAATGATAGCTAGGGTCTGATAATGAACGTAAAAGTTAGCTAGGGTCTAATAATGAACATAAATGTTAGCTAGGGTCTGATAATGAACGTAAAAGTTAGCTAGGGTCTGATAATGAACGTAAAAGTTAGCTAGGTTCTGATAATGAACTTAAAAGTTAGCTAGGGTCTGATAATGAACATAAATGTTAGCTAGGGTCTGATAATGAACATAAATGATAGCTAGGGTCTGATAATGAACGTAAAAGTTAGCTAGGGTCTAATAATGAACATAAATGTTAGCTAGGGTCTGATAATGAACGTAAAAGTTAGCTAGGGTATGATAATGAACGTAAAAGTTAGCTAGGGTCTGACAATGAACATAAATGTTAGGTAGGGTCTGATAATGAACGTAAAAGTTTGCTAGGGTCTGATAATGAACATAAATGTTAGCTAGGGTCTGATAATGAACATAAATGTTAGGTAGGGTCTGATAATGAACGTAAAAGTTAGCTAGGGTTTGATAATGAACATAAAAGTTAGCTAGGATCTGATAATGAACATAAATGTTAGCTAGGGTCTGATAATGAACATAAAAGTTAGCTAGGGCCAGATAATGAACATAAATGTTAGCTAGGGTCTCATAATAAACAAAAAAGTTAGCTAGGGGCTGATAATGAACATAAATGTTAGCTAGGATCTGAAAATGAACATAAATGTTAGCTAGGGTCTGATAATGAACGTAAAAGTTAGCTAAGGTCTGATAATGAACATAAATGTTAGCTAGGGTCTGCTAATGAACATAAATGATAGCTAGGGTCTGATAATGAACGTAAAAGTTAGCTAGGATCTGAAAATGAACATAAACGTTAGCTAGGGTCTGATAATGAACAAAAAATTTAGCTAGGGTCTGATAATGAACATAAATGTTAGCTAGGGTCTGATAATGAACGTAAAAGTTAGCTAGGGTCTGATAATGAACACAAGTGTTAGCTAGGGTCTGATAATGAACATAAAAGTTAGCTAGGGTCTGATAATGAACACAAGTGCTAGCTAGGGTCTGATAATGAACATAAAAGTTAGCTAGGGTCTGATAATGAACGTAAAAGTTAGCTAGGGTCTGATAATGAACGTAAAAGTTAGTTAGGGTTTGATAATGAACATAAATGTTAGCTAGGGTCTGATAATGAACGTAAAAGTTAGCTAGGGTCTGATAATGAACATAAATGTTAGCTTGGGTCTGATAATGAATGTAAAAGTTAGCTAGGGTCTGATAATGAACATAAATGTTAGCTAGGGTCTGATAATGAACATAAATGTTAGTTAGGATCTGATAATGAACATAAAAGTTAGCTAGGGTCTGATAATGAAAGTAAAAGTTAGGTAGGGTCTGATGATGAACGTAAAAGTTAGCTAGGGTCTGATAATGAACATAAATGTTAGTTAGGGTCTGATAATGAACATAAAAGTTAACTAGGGTCTGATAATGAACTTAAAAGTTAGCTAGGGTCTGATAATGTACGTAAAAGTTAGCTAGGGTCTGATAATGAACTTAAAAGTTAGCTAGGGTCTGATAATGTACGTAAAAGTTAGCTAGGGTCTGATAATGAACATAAATGTTAGTTAGGGTCTGATAATGAACATAAAAGTTAACTAGGGTCTGATAATGAACTTAAAAGTTAGCTAGGGTCTGATAATGTACGTAAAAGTTAGCTAGGGTCTGATAATGAACATAAATGTTAGCTGGGGTCTGATAATGAACGTAAAAGTTAGCTAGGGTCTGATAATGAGCATAAAATTTAACCAGGGTCTGATAGTTTTCACTGTGATTGTAGAGGGGCTGGTCTCAGTCCTAATGTAGCTGTGGTGTCGAGTAGAGGGTGTTGTCGGCCTCAATCCCATTGTAGTAGCTGGCCTGAGTCCATGTGGTATCGTAAGTCTCAGTCCACGTGATATAGCCGGTCTCAGTCCATGTGGTATAGTCGGCCCTTCATGGTTTTGGTGAGGGTTTCCTTAAAAAAAAAATGGATCCAAGGTTTTACACTCTGGTGTTAATAAGTTCCTGACGATACTGTCTCTATGTTCTGGTACCTCACTGTCAACATGTTTCCGTTCTTTCCGAGCTGAATAATATAACATTGGTTTATTGGTGTGAAGGAAGGGGAGGGGGAGAGTTCCGTCAACCCTTGGTAGCCCCTTGGCGCTCCGCCAAGGACGATGACCCAAAATTACGGTGGTAGATGTGTGTGTGTGTGTGTGTGTGTGTGTGTGTGTGTGTGTGTGTGTGTGTGTGTGTGTGTGTGTGTCGTGTATGTGTGTGGTCTGCACACGGGTGGTGTAATGCGTCTAGTGTGGCAGCATTAGGTTAGTGTTATGGTGCAAGCACTGCTTGCTCCCTCTCGCTTTCAGCTACCGTCGCCGGCTAGACCTCGTGGCGAACAGGGAAGCAACTTGCATTTGTCTTCCCCTGTCAGTACACAGCCTCCTCACCTACAAGACTCCTGCTGTGCCTCCTCGTGACAACACACGGTAACTGGGTGCCTCGTGGGCCCAGGCTAGACCAACAGGGGCTCTCGGAGTAGCAGTGGGCCCCAGAGGTACGGCGCATAGGCCCGCGGGCATATGGACACGTCCTGGCGCCTTGCAGATTAACCTTGTTAGGTATAAGGCTACGGCAGTATAGGCAGAAGAGGTAACCAACACGGGAACCTAATGACTACACCGGCAGAAGAAGGCAATGCATGATGGACAGGCTACTAAGGCGAAACCCAACAAACTGGGCTATCGGCAGTCTCTTGCAACTCTCGCTCTCCCCAGTCATTGCAACACTTGCACCACTGGATCAGGAAAAGGGAGAACCAAGATGTGTGGTTGCAGTCTACTCTCCTGCCTTACCACATAAATCAACTCCTGCGCAGCAATCATCCAGCTCATCATATTCCCCATCATCATCAACCCCTTATACCCCCCAAAAGTCCTATGGCGACATACACGTGGCGACGGGGACAGGTAGAGATGACTGTTGGGAGTCTCTAGTCACAACTCTGTGCATGGGCGGCACGGATAAAGATGGTCGTTTATGCACTGGGATCTAGGCAGCAGTTACAATCCTGTACTGTCTGTGTGACTAGCAGCCCTTTCGAGGTGCCACTCTGCTCACCCCACATTGGGAGGGGGATAGAAAAGGTGCCCGAAACATAACCTGTGCCTAAGAAAACAATCAGACTGGGCAACCTCACCCAGTAAGGTCATCCTTTTGCGGTCGAAAACACAATTATAATCACAGATCAAAAAAAAAAAAACTATTCAACTTCTTATAATCGCTGCATGGAATGTCAGGACCCTCCTGGATACTGGCACAAATGCACGTGGGGAAAAAGAGCTGACTAGATATAACATCGGCTAACAGACGAGGGTCGACTCACAGAACTGGGGTCTGGCTATACTTTCGTCAGGAAGGGAAAGCCAGCTGCGGAGAGAAACTGCATTTATGGAGTTGGTTTTGCCATCCACCAACGCATCCAATACAGGCTAACTAAAATGCCTGTTGGGATCAACGAGCGCCTCATGACGCTCAGATTCCCACTAAATCACTCACGTCATGCCTTTTTCATCATTGCATACGCCAAAATACTGAATGCACAGGATGAAATCAAGGAGGTCTTTTATGCAGACCTTGACAGACTGCAAACCTCTATCTCCAAAGAAGAAAAGGTTGTGCTCCTTGGTGATTCAATGGCAGAGTTGGTAGAGATGCTGACATATGGCAGGGAATCATAGGGAGAAATGAACTAGACAAATGTAATGCCAACGGCCTACTCCTCCTCACCAAGTGTGCTACACACAACCTCACTATCACCAATACCTTGTTTAGGCAGGTAGACAAGTTCAAGGGTTTGTGACAACAGCCACGATCCAAACACTGGCATCTCATTGACTACATTACCAGAGCAATGAATGGCTCCGACCACTGCGACACTGATCACCGACTCGTCAGTGCCAAGCTCTCACTTCACGTTGCCCCAAAACGGCGAAGGCAACAAGCCTCTAGAAGAGGTTTTAACACTAAGCGTCTGGAGGATCCAGTGCACAGCACACGATTTTAGAGAGCAGCTCGAACATGGGCCGATAAACAACCCAACAACAAATAACCCAAATCCAAGTGCCGAATGGAGTATTCTCGTCACTGTCATGATAAAAACCTGCAGAGAGACCCTCGGCCAGGTCGAAAGAATACACCAGGACTGGTTTGAAGAATATGACCTGGAAATCAATGTACTTGTCGATGATGAACGTGATACTTTAACTGGTTGGCAGAACGACCCTAAGTCTAGGAACAAAACTGATACCTTCCGCAAGAAAAAAGGGTGGCCCAGCGCGAACTTCGCAAACTAAAGATCGACTGATTTAGAAATATAGCACGTGAAACGCAAAAACTTGCATATCAACACAAGATGCGCAAATTTTTCAATTTCACTAAAACATTTTATGGGCAAATTACTCATGGCACAGCCCCCTCCACTCATCCGATGGTAACTCCCTCATTAAAGACGATGTAGGCATTCGTCAGCGCTGTAAAAAGAACTACCATTCGTTGCTCAACCTTTGCTACCCAGCAGGTCCCTCAGCATCCTGAGCACTTCATCATTTCTCGGACGGGCATCAATCCCCACGTGAAGGACAGACTTAATAAAGCCAAAGTCGCCGCAGCCAAATTAAAACGTTTTAAATTGATGCCTGAGAAGATACAAGTTCACCTGTACAAGGCGCTGGTGAGGCCTGTGTTGGAGTACCCATCTATACCACTCGTCACACTCGGGAAGACTAGACTACAACAACTACAGAGCTTCCAAAACAAGTGTTTGAGGTCAGCCAGTGGCCAAGCGCCACCCTACCAGGAGACAGTGGAAACCATCCACCTAAGAAATAAAACAGAAGCCCTCAACTTCAGGTTCCATCGCCTGGGGAAGAAGGTTTGGAACAAGCTCCTGGACGACCCTCACAGCCCAGACCACCTACGCGGGGAAGACAGCAACGGAGGGAGACCCCACGCCTGGTGGCCCCGGAATCTGCCCGCACTACAACAACCCAACCCGCGATCCATCTATGTCCGCCGCAGTGATCCACCTTAGATTAAAACTTAGATGATATAAATTCACATTTAACAAGTCACAATCAAGTGAGTCCATAACGTAATACAGTATAAGATGTTAATAAACTTGTAATTGTAAAATCAATCTAGTCATTGTCTACTAAAATAACCATTGTGCAACCTCATTCTAAATCCTAGGTTAGCTTAGTTAGCCAACAAACTCTGTAATATGTAAAACAAGGGGTGTCGTCCCCCTCTATTTAACTCATTAAACTTCTTTTCCAACCTTTCCCCCCACGACTATATGTTGTGACTTCTCCATCCCTCATGTCTGGCTGTGCCTTGAGCCCCAGCATGCCTTCCATCCTTTCCCCACCTTAACCTAAAAAAAAAAATGCATCCAGAGCTGACCCATCTCTACTGTGCTCCATCCCTGGATGAGGTAGCTACTGCCATCAAACAGGTGAAAAATAACAAAACCTCAGGGCCTCATGGAAACCCAGCCAAGGTGTATAAAGCAAGAGAACCTCTGCTTACCAGCCGTCTCCACTCTCTCCTAAGAATATATGGAAAAAGGAGAAAATCCCCCAGGCTCTTAAATCGCCGCAATCGTCAATATTTATAAGAACAAGGGAGGCCGGTCAAACTGTGGCAACTACCGCGGGATCTCGCAACTGTCCGCAGCTGGCAAGATTATCACTCGAGTCCTCCTAAATAGACTTCTTCCTGAGGCGGAAAATTTCCTCCCAGAATCTCAGTGTGGTTTTATACCATCATGTGGCACCACTGACAGGCTCTTTACTGCCCGCCAGATACAAGAAAAGTGCAGAGAACAGCATTGTGACCTATACATGGCCTTCATCGACCTAACCAAGACTTCGACTCAATCAACAGGGAAGCTCTCTGGCGGACCCTCAGCCGGTTTGGATGCCTACCGAAATTCATCGCCACTGTGAGGCAATTCCACTACGGCATGAACGGCAGTGTCCTGCACAAAGGCACCTAGTCTGAGTTCTTCCCCATCCAAACAGGGGTAAAACAAGGATGTTTACTTACGCCAACTCTCTTTTCAATTTCCATGGCTGCTTTTTTTACTCGTGCTAGTGCCAATTTAGCCAGCGGGGTGGACATAGAGTACTGATGAAGGATCTTTTATAAATAAGACAACTCCCGGCAGAAATAACGGTGGCGGCAACTTTCATTACTGAACTTCAGTATACAGACGACCTCACCCTTTTCACTTACATTGAACGCGACCTGCAGGAGATCCTGAACACCTATGCAGATGCTTATGCACACTTCGGCCTTGAGGTGAATGTGTGTAAGATTTATATTCTCTTTCAGCCTGCCCCTGGTTCAACCACACCTCCACCATCCAGCCAGCTTAATGGTACTATCCTCTCTAATGTTACTCACTTTCAGTATCTCGCCTCCCACCTGTCCACCACCGCGGACATCAAAGAAGAGACTCAACATCGGATGGGATGTACATCTCAAGACTTTGGCAGACTCCGTACCCGTGTCTTCAGCTGTAGGGAGCTGAAATTATCTACAAAGTTGTATGTATATCGAGCAGTGGTCCTCCCCACCCTGCTATATGGTAGTGAGACATGGGTTTAATATAGGAGGCACCTATAAGCAATTGGAAACTTTCATCAACTTAGTCTACGTTCCATCCTTCGAGTTTATTGGGAAGAAAAAAGAACAAATCCCAGTATTCTCGTTGACACCAACTATAGGAGCATCGAGCCTACCATTATCCAAGAACAACTACGCTGGACCGGCCATGTTACCCGCATGGACGACAGTAGACTGCCAAAGCAGCTACTTTACAGTCACTTAACGAATAGTAAACATAACGCTGAGAGGCAAGTGAAAAGAGTCAAATCGACTCCCTCTCCTGGTAGATGATTACTCCACACCGTAATGGTTGGAGGATCACCACACGAGATTGTGTCAATACTTTCGAATTAGCCCGACTGCAAACCGAGGCAGACAAGCGCCAGCGCCGGAAAGATGCTGCCGCCGCCCTTCCCACACTAGATGAAGCCATCCATGTGCAACATCTGTGAACAACTCTGCCGATCCCGTATCGGCCTCTTTAGTCACCTGAAAACTAACCAACGTAAATGACATCCCTAATAACTCATATCATTGTATCATAGCTGGATGACCGTCATACTCGATTTCGAGTGACAGCAAATTGGTAGTAGTAGTAGTAGTGTGTGTTGTGTGGTTTTTCTACTTTTTGTTTTAATTTTTTTGTGTCTGTGTGTGCCTATAAGTCATACACCCTGGAGTAAGTTGAACTATTATAGTGTAGTAAATTTTCAGTTAGCATTAACACAACTCACCTCACCTGGTGCGACTTAGGACGACTATATACGCCTCTTTAAGTCAAAAGACGTTGAATTACTACTCGCCAAGCCAAAATACGCCATACTCCGTCTTCATCATCTCAGTTATGTCTTCATATTTTTGGTTAAATGAAAAATTGTCTATATAAATCTCATCGCTTCGTTAAATCAACCCACGTCTATATACAGCTTCATCAGCCATAACACGTCTGAATATGTCTCAACTGAACACGTTAAAACACGTCCCACCTGAACACATCGGAGCACGTTCCCTACACTGTTGCAACTTGCCTCAGCTCAGCCTTGTGTCATGACCAGATATCAAGAGGAGGTCTTACATAAACCAAAAACATGTCCAGGAAACAGAACAGCTCTAACACAACCAAGACGACATGCACGTATATTTAGTATTTGGGAACTCTCTCTACCCTCCTGGTTTATATGCATTACGTGGAATCTTTAATGAAGCGATGGGAGAAGGTGTGGGAAGGAAGGGAGAGAGAGAGAGAGAGAGAGAGAGAGAGAGAGAGAGAGAGAGAGAGAGAGAGAGGATGAAGGAGTCTTAGAGAGAGTTGATGGTGAGTTAAGGGAAAATAAAAGGAGGTGAAAGGAGATAGTAAGAGAGAAAAGAGAAAACTGGTGAGGGTATGAACGTAAGAGAGCGAGAAGAGAGGGCGAGTAAAGGGGAAATCGATGAGGGAGTCTAGAAAGGGGAAAGAGTGAGGGAAGGGAGAGTAGGAAAGAGGTAAGGGGAGAAAGTGGGGCAAAAGTTAAGCTATGAGAGGATGAAAGAATAGAGAGCGGAGAAAGAGTGAGGGAAAACAAAGTGGGGAGAGGATGAGGGAAAAAGATAGGGGAGAAGCTGAGCGAAGGGGAAAAAGATGAGGGAAGCTAGAAAGAGAAGGGAGAATGGGGAGGAAGTAAAGAGAGAGGAGAGGTTGTAGGAAAAGAGAGAGGGGAGAGAGTGAGGGATAAGAGAGAGGGAGAGAAAGAAGGAAAGAGAAGGGGGGATGGTAAGAGAAAAACTGGGGGCTAAAATAGGAGGATAGAGGTGGAAGGAAGGGAACGGAGAAAGAGAGGGAAGGGAGGTATAAGATGATGAAGAGGAAGGGATGGAAAAATAGATGGGAAGGACGAAGAAGGGGTGGTGGGGCGAAAAGGAAAGAAAGAACGCAGAAAATTTTTAAGAATGGAAAATCGGTAAAGGGATAGAAAAGGAAAAGGAATTAAAGAAGGGGTAAATATAAAGTGATGTAAACGTGAAGGAGGGAGGGAGGGAGGCCATGGTCAACAGAGATGAAAGAAAGGGGGAAGAGAAGCAAGGGTAGATGTAAGGAGACACGGTGGGAAGGCGGGAAGAAGAGAGAATGAAGGTGAGTTCCGTTTTATACATTCCTTGAACCTGGCCATATTAAATACGTGACTGAGAGAGAGAGAGAGAGAGAGAGAGAGAGAGAGAGAGAGAGAGAGAGAGAGAGGAAATAAACATTTCCAAGCCTTCAACTAAATTATATCACAAATAGCGGCCAGTATCAATTTACTCAATGTAAGTATGAGTAGATATATTATCAAGCAAATCGATACTATACTTCGATTTCACACGTGCGCGCACACACACACACACACACCTTGACCACCGAAGGGTCAAGACGTACCTGGCGCTCCTCTCTGAGCAGCCAGGTCAACTGTTATGTTGGCCCATACCAACTCCCTCCCCTGAATCCTCCTCCCCACCGGAATATCAACATGTTCTCGCCAGAAGTTACTATTTCATTTAGGAAAGGAATGGAACCAGTGTTAGACAGAGGTGAACAGTGGTGAACAGTGCTTAAGTCAGTGAGAACAACTCAACAGTAACAGTAGTACCCAAGTTAACCTTCACACAGTGAGGTCCCAGGTACCCAGTGATAACGGCTCGTGAGACCCAACAACCAGCGATGTGTTAATCCGTCTGCGATAGGAAGGCCTGGAACCACACCTCACTCATATAACACTATCTGTGAGGGAATTACTACACCACGTGAGGCCCCTCATAACACCATCTGTGAGGGAATTACTACACCACGTGAGGCCCCTCATAACACCATCTGTGAGGGAATTACTACACCACGTGAGGCCCCATAACACCATCATTACTGTTCATAACACCATCTGTGAGGAATTACTACACCACGTGAGGCCCTCATAACACCATCTGTGAGGAATTACTCGTGCCCCTCATGACACCATCTGTGAGGGAATTACTACACCACGTGAGGCCCCTCATAACACCATCTGTGAGGGAATTACTACACCACGTGAGGCCCCTCATAACACCATCTGTGAGGGAACTACTACACCACGTGAGGTCCCTCCTAACACCATCTGGGAGAGAGTTACTACACTACGTGAAGCCCCTCATAACACCATCTGTGAGGGAACTACTACACCACGTCAGGTCCCTCCTAACACCATCTGGGAGGGAGTTACTACACTACGTTTTTGCTGTTTAACACCTACATTAATCTGTATGTTCCTTTACCTTTCTCTAATGAAGGCTTTTGTTAAACCACCAATGTATGTAATAAGTCATTTATGTCCAATGTATATTTTCAGCCTTCGGGCTGCAGAACTTTTTCAATAAACCGTCAATTATTATTATTATTATTATTATTACACTACTACTACTACTTTGCTGTCACTTAGAATCGAGTATGACAATCATCCAGCTATGATACAATGATATGAGTTGTTAAGGATGTCACCTAGGTTGGTGAGTTTTGAGGTGACTAAAGAGGCCGATCCGGGACCTGCAGGGTCGTCCACATTCGTTGCACATGTGGAGGGCTGCATTTAGTGTGGGAGGGGCGGTGGCAGCCGCTTTCCGGCGTTGGCGCTTTTCTGCCTCCGTTTAAATTCGGGCTAACTCGAAGGTATTGACACCTTCTCATGTGGAGGTGCTCCTCCAAGCGTTATGATGTGAAGTAATAGACTCGCAGGTGAGCGATCGAATTGGCACTATTTCAGGTTTGTCTTAAGACTATCCTTATACCTCTTCAATTGCCTGTCGGCGTTACGTTTACTAATCATTAGGTGACTGTAAAGTAGCTGCTTTGGCAGTCTACTGTCGTCCATGCGGGTAACATGGCCAGTCCAACAATCATGGATAATGGTACCCTCGATGCTCCTACAGTTGGTGTCAGCAAGAATACTGGCATTTGTTCTCATGTCTCCCCAGCAAATTCGGAGGACGGAAAGTAGCAAGTTGGGGAGCAACACTGCTCGATATACGTGCAGCTTTGTACATAATTTCAGCCCCATACAGCTGAAGACACGTTTTCGGAGTCTGCTAAAGGCTTGAGATGCACATCTGATCCGGTGCTGAATCTCTTCATCGATGTCTGTGGTAGTGGACAAGTGGGAGCCGAGATACCGAAAGTGAGTAACATTAGAGAGGGTAGTACCGTAAAGCTGGTTGGATGGTGGAAGTGTGTCTCAACCTGGGGCAGGTTGAAAGAGAATCTGAGTCTTACGTACATTCACCTCAAGGCCGAAGTGCGTATACACATCTGCATAGGTGTTTAGGTTCTCTTGTAGGTCGTTTTCAGTGTGAGCAACAAAGGTGAGGTCATCTACATTCTGAAGTTCAGTAATGGAAGCTGCCGATACCTTTGTTCTTACCAGGAGTCATCTTATGTTGAAAAGACCCCCCTTCACCCGGTACTCGATGTCCACCCAGCCGGCTAAATTGGCACTGGCACGAGTAAAGAAGGCAGCCAAGACGATGGAAAAGAGAGTTGGTACCAGTACTCACCCTTGTTTAACCCTTGTTTGGATGGAGAAGAACTCAGAATGGGTGCAGTTGTGCAGGACACTGCCGTTCATGCCATCATGGAATTGCCTCACAATTGAGATGAATTTTGGTGGGCAGCCAAAACGGCTGAGGGTCCACCAGAGGGCTTCCCTGTTAACCGAGTCGATGAAAGTCATGTACAGGTCTCGAAACTGTTCTCTGCACTTTGCCTGCATCTGGCGGGTAGCAAAGATCATGTGAGTGGTGCCACGTGATGGTCTAAAACCACATTGAGATTATGGGAGGAAGGTTTTCTGCCTCAGAAAGGAGTCTGTTTAGGAGGACTTGGGCGATAATCCCCCACGGTGGTTGGCACTGTCCGACCGGTCTCCCGTGTTCTCATAGATATTGACAATGGAAGCGTCTTTAACAGCTTTGTTATTTTTCATCTGTTTGATGGCAGTAACTACCTCACCCAGGGATGGAGGATAGCTGAGGTGGGTCAGCTCTGGATGCTGAGGGACCTACTGGGTAGTCAGGACATCCACACAGGTGTCTTGGTTGAGCAATGATCTTTCCAGTGCTGAAGAAGTCCTTCACCGTCTTTAATTATGAAGTTACCGGCAGATGAGCGAAGGGGGGCTGCGCCACGAGTGGTTGGCCCATAAAATGTTTTAATGGAATTAAGAAATTCCTGCATCTTGTGCTGATCTGCATGTTTTTGTATTTCACTTGCTTTAATTTCAAGCCAGTCATTCTTTAGAATGTAAAGTTCCTGTTGGGCTGCCGCTTTCGTCTTGCGTAAGGTATCAGCTTTGGTCTGAGACTGAGGGTTGTCCTGCCAGTCAGTAAAAAAAGCAAGTTTATAATCGATGACTACTTTGATTGCCGGGTCACTTTTATCAAACAAATCCTGGTGCATTCTTTTGATCTAGCCGAGGGTCTCTTTGCAGGTTTTTGTCATAACAGTGTTAAGAGTATCCCATTCGGCACTGGGATTCGCGTTGTTTGCTGTTGGGTTGTTTATAAGCCCACGTTGAGCTGCTCTCTTAAAGCATATGCCACTGCTGGGTCCTCTGGAAGCTTGCTGTATTGGCCGTTTTGGGGCGACGTGAAGTGAGAGTTTGACTCTGACAAGTCGATGATCAGTGTCACAGTGTCTGAGTCACGCATGGCACCGGTGATGAGGACATCTCGGCAATCTCTTTCTCTGACAATGATGTAGTCAACAAGATGTCAGTGTCTGATCGTGGGTGTTGCCACGAACCCGTGAACTTGTCGGCCTGCCGGAACAAGGTATTGGTGATATTGAGGCTGTGTGCAGCACACTTGCTGAGGAGGAGTAGGCCGCTGGCATTACACTTGCCTAGTATATTTCTCCTTATGGTTCCCTGCCAAATGCTAGCATCTCTGCCAACTCTGGCATTGAAATAGCCAAGGAACACAACCTTGTCTTCTCTAGGGATAGAGCTTAGCACTTTGTCAAGGTCGGCATAAAATGCCTCCTTGATGTCATCCCTTGCATCCAGTGGTGGGGGCATATGCACTGATGAAAAAGGCATGACGTGAGTGATTCAGTGGGACTCGATGCGTCATGAGGCTCTCGATGATCCCAATAGGCATTTCAGTTAGCCTGTGTAGGTTGCGTTTGTGGATGGCAAAGCCAACTCCATAAATGCAGTTTCTCTAAGCAGCAGTCTTACCCTTCCAGAAGAAGGTCTAGCCCGACCCCCATTCTGTTAGCTGGCCCTTATCTGGGATCCGGGACTCACTGATGGATGCTATGTCGGTTTTACCTCGCCAGCTCCTTTGCCACAAGGGCAGTTCTTCTTTCAGGATGCTCATTTGTGCCAGTATCCAGAAGGGTCCTGACATTCCATGCAAACCCCATAAGAGATTGTATGGTTTGTTTTTGTTTGGAACTATGATTTTGATTGCGTTTTCGACCACATAAGGATGACCTTACTGGGTGCGGTTGCCCAGTCAGGTTGGGATTTAGGCAATCTATGTCTAGGGCACCTTTTCTAGCTCCTCAAAAGGGCTGCTCAGTTGCACACACAGGACCGGATTGCACTGCTGCCTAGATCCCAGTGCATAAGCGACCATCTTATCTGTGCCGCCCATGTGCAGAGTTGTGACTAGAGACTCCCGGTAGTCATCTCTGCCTGTTCCCGTCGCCACTCGTCCGTCACCATAGGACTTTTTGGGGGTATAGGGGTCTTGATGATGAGGAGAGGTATGATGAATTGGATGATGACTGCACGTGAGTTGATTTATTTGGTGAGGCAGGAGCGAATGCTGCAACCACACATCTTGGCTCTCCCTTTTCCTGATCCAGTGGTGCAAGTGTTTCAACGACTTGGGAGAGGGATAGTTGCAATGGACTGCCGATAGCCCAGTTTGTTGGGTTGCGCCTTAGTAGCCCGTCCATCAAGCATTGCCTTCATCCTCCGGTGTAGTCGTTGGGTTCCCAAGGTGGTCACTTCTTCCTCCTATACCGCCGTTGGGGGCTTGTTGGAGTTCTGTTAGCATGTCTGCCTGATGCGGGGCTCCACTGCTAATTTTTCTTTTGGGGATTACTCCCATAGCCTTATGCCTACCAAGGTTAATCCGCAAGGCAACGGGGCAATGGCTGGTTGGCGCCAGATTGTGTCCACTTGCCACTGCGCCTATGCGCCGTCCGTCTGGGGCCCACTGCTACTCTGAGATCCTCTGCTGGTTTAGCCTGGGCGTAGGAGGCACCCAGTTACCGTGTGTTGCCACGAGGAGACACAGCAGGTGTCTTGGTGGTGAAGAGGCTGTGTACTGGCAGAGGAAGACTTATGCAAGTTGCTTCCCTCTTCGCCACGAGGGCTAGCCAGCAGCGGCAGTTGAAAGCGAGAGGGAGCAAATAGTGCTTGCACACACACACACACATTTGTATTCCTCCACTCAAAGAAAATATAACGCCACAGAAACAATATCAAAACATTCGTATAAAATGAAATTCATAAAAGACCCCAGTAAAAATATCTTAGAATTACCCCAGTTAGATGGAAATTAAAAAAAGAAAGGTATTCCATGAAAGGATGACTAAAGAAGATGATTTAACAAAGAGAAGAAAGTGGAACCAGGTCTACGCTACACACTTGTACATACAGGCAGGAGGGTCTTCAAAGACAGGAGTTAACTCGTTTTAATAGTGCTGTTCCTCATTAAAATTAACAGCTTCGTCAAAAATAGGGCTAATAAAAATGATGGTATTTATATAATGTAAGACACGGTAAGAGAGAGGCAAAGAAGGATAGTGATATGTAAAAACTTTAACACCTAGTATTAGTTAGAGACTGTCGGGATGCATCGGCCATGTAGATACAACGCTTGATACCTACCCTAAAGGTCGCTGGTTCACTCCCTGGACTCGATATTCGCCAATGGGTTCCTCGCCTTACAGACGAGAAAGTGAAGGCCACACTGCCCCCTTGTGTACCGAAACATGGCTTAATCTACAGTGTGCAATGTTCGCGTTGCCCCAACTGCCCGTGAGGCCTGTAGGATACATTTTTCACTTATCAAAGAGAGTGAATAAACAACAGACGATGAATAATGGGGAGTTAAGTGATAAGTGAGGACACAGCAACGTGTATAAAGTGCTAAGTGACGACACAGCAACGTGTATAAAGTGTTACGTGAGGACACAGCAACGTGTATAAAGTGTTAAGTGATGACACAGCAACGTGTATAAAGTGTTACGTGAGGACACAGCAACGTGTATAAAGTGTTACGTGAAGACACAGCAACGTGCATAAAGTGCTAAGTGACGACACAGCAACGTGATAAAGTGTTAAGTGAAGACACAGCAACGTGATAAAGTGTTAAGTGAAGACACAGCAACGTGCATAAAGTGTTAAGTGAGACTGCAACGTGCATAAAGTGCTAAGTGAGGACACAGCAACGTGTATATAGTGCTAAGTGAGGATACATCAACGTGTATAAAGTGTTAAGTAAGGCTACATCAACACAGGTAAAGTGTTAAGTACGGATGGCGTAAGTAAATGTAAAAGTGTCATGTGTTCGTATATGTTGAATGGTAATAAAATTATCCAAAACTGCCAATTATCATTACTGGTGATTTGAAACTCGGTCAACATTTCATAAATTACGTTGTATATTGAAAAATGATTTAGGAAAATTCATTACAGAAATATTTGTTCTGATTACTGGCACAGGAAATATTTTCTTATACAGCTGGTTGAAGGGAATGTTCGCTCTGGTACCTGGTTTGGAGAATATTCGCTTTAATTGCAGTTTTAAGTAAGAATCACTTCTAAATCTGGTTTAAGAAATATTAGGTCTGACAATTGAATAAAAAATATTCGTTGTGATTAAGAGTTACCGAATATTCCATCAGATAGCTAGTTCAAGGAGTATTTGTTACGATAGCTGGTTCAAGGAGTATTCGCTGTGGTATATCATTGAATAAATATTTTTTTAGACATATACAGTAGACATATACAGAGAGAAAAAGAGAAAGAGACGTACACAGACACATAAGTATTAATATATTATTATTATAGTTTTGCGTATGTATTTCCTTCCATGGTGTAAATTATATTTTCTTTCATATATATATATATATATATATATATATATATATATATATATATATATATATATATATATATATATATATATTTATATATATATGTAAAGTGCTTTTATTGGGCTAATGATATATATATATATATATATATATATATATATATATATATATATATATATATATATATATATATATATATATATATATATATATACTAGTAATATATTATAGACTCCAAGACGGAGCAGACCGTAATCAACCCGACAGGGGACAGAATGATTAAGATACAATGGACTGGACCAAGATACAGTAGACCCCCAGGCTGAACTATCACAGGGGTGAGTCACATCAGTCAGCCTCAAGATGTAACCTCACACAAGCCTCCAGACTACCACCGCTACGCTCCCCAATTTCTAACGACTCTTCGTATCATTCACCGGTTATTATGAAAATATTATACTAGGTCCGTTACCAATGTTATAATGACCTTTGACCTCTTTCCACTGAGTGAAATTTTATGACTTCCCACAACTTAATGGCCATCACCACTGCACTTCTATTACCCCATCATCTTATCGGGAGGCTGAGAATAATAAATAAGTCCTATTATCGATATCGTGAACTTTGACCAATGAACTAGCCAAAATGAGGAAGAATCATGCTACTGAATCAAAGTTATGGCCTCATAGGCCATGAGCCGTCGACATTTACGACCGTATTATTTACCAACAATATTCCATCGTCTTGGTTGATATAAACGTAACACCGGACTACCGAGTGACCTTTGACTCATGGCTCTAGTATGACCATTGACTTCTGGTGTTGACATGACCTCTGGAAGATTTAAATCTTATCCTTGATATGAATCCTGACCCCTCAATGTGACGTTTATTGGCTTATACCACTGGTCTTAGTCTTGCCCTCAGCCACTAACGTGATCTCTTACTCCCCTTTGAAGATTCTTGATATGTACTGACATGAACCTCTAGGTTAGAAAAAAGCTTTCTTAGCTAACACTATCATGACCCCTTTTCTACATAGAGGTCTGTTTCCAGTATATCTAACATGATCTGTGATCCTTGGCTCTTTGGCATGACCTCTGACCCACGACTCAATATTTACTCCTAACGAAACATCAGTATTTCAATACTAACATTATTTCTAACCCTATACACTCACACTGTCCCGAAAAGTCTCTATGCACCAGTTATGATTAGCAATAGGACCTATTGTTATTTATATTGTTCTATTAATTGTAAAATGTTGATATAACAAGGAACAACTATATTGCTGAACATTACAGGTGCACAGGGACTTTTCGCTCCTCCTGAATATAACATATTATTGTCACACATTGCCTTTGAAATTTGTTTTCAGAAACTTCGCCTTCAGTTTTCCACACACGCACACCACAATCACATCCTAATTTAGACACCAAAAGCGAGGTAGAATTACCTATCCTTGACACTACACAGATTCAATTTACAGTCAGGTCTACAAACAAGGAAGAGCTACTAGAGATACAGTGCATATGTCTGGGTTATTTACTCTTGTTTACATTGTACTGTACCTCTTGGTAGTTCCAGATACGAACATCAGTATCGCACTTCATGTGTTTGGTTATTACGTATTATTTTGTTAGACCTTCCACGAGCAGTTTTTATACTCGCCATGATAATATAAAATGCCCATTTAAGGGCAGTCCCTTAAGCACCACTCCTACACGTCGACATAGCCTTTTCATTTTGGCATCTATTCGCCAAACAAAAACAAAAAAAAGCGGGGCAAGAACGACATCGCCTCCGCGTGCCACATGCAGTTTTGGTGAAAGATTAATAAACTGTCTGACAGCTATGTCTCTTTTCAGTAGGAACGAACCACTGAAAGATGCTGCGGAAAAGTCAGTACATAAGAACATAAGAACATAAGAATGGAGGAAACTGCAGCGGGCCTAATGGCCCTTACTGGGCAGTCCCATTTACATCCAACCCCTATTGCTCATATATCCATCCAACCTATGTTTGAAGCTATCCAGCGTATTCGAGTTAATGATGATATTTGGTAACTTGTTCCACTCGTCCACTACTCTATTTCCAAACCAATGTTTACCTATTTCGCGCCTAAATCTAAATTTGTCTAATTTAAAACCATTGTTACGACTTCGCTCCTGGTTGGATAGTTTGAGTACCTTTGTAATATCCCCTTTGTTCAGCTCTGACTTCCATTTATACACCTTTATCATATCGCCCTTCACTCTACGTCTCTCGAGCTGACGTGAGCTGACACGTTTCGAAACTTTGTTTGAACGTGAAAATATATATATATATATATATATATATATATATATATATATATATATATATATATATATATATATATATATATATATATATATATATATATATATATATATATATATATATATATATATATATATATATATATATATATATATATTCTGATCACCATATTACAGAATGAATATAGAATCCTTGGAAAGAATTCAGAGGAGAATGACAAGACTAATCCCGGGCATTAGGAACCTTGAGTACAGAGACAGGTTAGAGCATCTTAATTTGCACTCCCTTGAGAGACGTAGGGTGAGGGGCGACATGATCTAGGTGTATAAATGGAAGTCAGGGCTGAACAAAGGGGACATTACAAAGGTACTCAAACTATCCAACCAGGGGCAAACTCTTAACAGTGGTTTTGAATTAGACAAATTTGGATTTGGGCGCGAGATAGGTAAGCATTGATTTGGAAATAGAGTAGTGGACGACTGGAACAAGTTACCAAATATCATCATAAACTCGAATACGCTGGATAGCTTCAAACATAGGTTGGATGGATATATGGATATAGGGTATTGACGAGTAGGGTTAAAACCGAGATAAGGAAAGCAAAGAGGAATAATGAGGTAAGGATAGCAAGGGAGGCGAAGACAAACCCCAAAGGATTCTACCAAATGTATCAAACTAAAACACGAGAAAAGATTGGACCAATACGGTCAGACACCGGCGAGCTCACTGATAACGACAGAGAAATGAGCAATAATTTGAATAAATATTTTTCAACAGTTTTCACCACAGAAAATTTAAACATGATACCCGAGGCACCGACTCTATTCAGAGATAGTGAAGAAAACAAATTAAGCGAGATAGTAGTGACTAGTAACGATGTTAGTAAGCAAATAGACAAACTAAAGCCTAATAAGTCACCTGGTCCCGATGAGATATTTGCCAGAGTATTAAAGGAATGTAAGGAAGAGCTTAGTATGCCCTTAGCAAAGTTGTTTAACATGTCCTTAAAAACAGGTGTAGTACCAGAATCCTGGAGGATAGCGAATGTAATACCGATTTTCAAGAAGGGGGATAGATCACTATCCTCTAACTACCGCCCAATCAGTCTAACATCAATAGTAGGCAAATTACTGGAAGCAATCATTTCAAACTCTATTCGAAATCACCTGGAGAAGCACAGATTGATCAATGATTCCCAGCATGGCTTCACAAGCGGACGTTCTTGTCTAACTAATCTGTTAACATTCTTTTCATCAGTTTTCGAATCGGTGGACGAGGGGCACAATTATGATGTGGTATATATCGACTTTAGCAAAGCCTTCGACAGAGTCCCCCACGAAAGACTAATTAGAAAGGTAGAAGCTCATGGCATCAAAGGTAACATCCTTAAATGGATTAGGGCGTGGTTACAGGACAGGAAACAGCGAGTGAGCATTAACAGCACTAAGTCCCATTGGAGCAACGTCACAAGTGGAGTTCCCCAAGGCTCAGTACTTGGACCATTATTATTTATTATATACATAAACGACACAGATATCGGCATAGACAGCAACATAAGTAAATTTGCTGATGACACTAAAATAGAACGTGTTATTAAATCTGACGAGGACTCAGCAAAACTACAGGAAGATCTAAACAAATTTTTCGAATGGTCTGAAAAATGGCAGATGAAATTCAACGTGGACAAATGTAAAGTACTCAGTATAGGAGATGTAAACAGGGAAACCAGATACCAGATGAACAACGATGCCATAGAGAAATCCGACTGCGAGAGAGATTTAGGAGTAATGATAAGTAGGAACCTAAAGCCAAGTAAACAATGTGTTTTTGCTCGTAACAAGGCTAATAAAGTACTTGGGTTCATACAAAGGAGTGTTAGTTACAAGACTAGCGAGGTCATCCTAAAACTGTATCTTGCTCTTGTGAGACCACACCTGGATTACACAGTTCAGTTCTGGTCACCGTATTACAGAATGGATATAGAATCCTTGGAAAGAATTCAGAGGAGAATGACAAGACTTATCCAGGGCATTAGGAACCTTGAGTATAGAGACAGGTTAAAGCATCTTAATTTGCACTCCCTCGAGAGACGTAGAGCGAGGGG
The DNA here is from genome assembly GCF_018991925.1 of Homarus americanus. Lineage (NCBI taxonomy): Eukaryota > Metazoa > Arthropoda > Malacostraca > Decapoda > Nephropidae > Homarus > Homarus americanus. The sequence continues at coordinate 56,947 of NW_024736067.1, forward strand.
CGACCTGATAGAGATGTATAAGTGGAAGGCAGGGCTAAACGAAGGGGACATTACAAAGGTACTCAAACTATCCAACCAGGAGTGAACTCGTAACAATGGTTTTAAATTAGACAAATTTAGATTTAGGCGGGAAATAGATAAACACTGGTTTGGAAACAGAGTAGTGGATGAATGGAAAAGTTACCAAATATCATCATTAACTCGAATACGCTGAAATGTTTCAAACATAGGTTGGATGCTTATATGAGCAATAAGGGTTGGGTGTAAACGGGACTGCCCAGTATGGGCCAATAGGCCCGCTGCAATTTCCTCCATTCTTATGTTCTTATGTTCTTATATGATATTGTTATTATTTCATGATTTATGAGGAAATATAACGACATGATGGATGCATTTATTGAAGAAGGTAATATAGTGTATAAACAAGTGTTGGGCCACTGCCAAGATGAGCTAGCTGTGGACAGCATGTAGCTTATTATGTAAGAAATTTTATGAATTTAACAAAATAACAGTGATGGAAAATCGAAAGTTTGAGACTTTTATGATGCAACTGGACGGTTGGAACAACTCTAACTGATGCTTAAAATCGACGCCGATATACATCTTCATTATCATTTTTCTTTCATTTGACTTTCTTTACTTCCTTCTTGCCCTCTATTTCTAATCGTCCTGGCCTTCTGATTATTTGCCTTTTCTTGTCTTTTTATTCTCCTTTATCGTCTCCCTTCACTTTCACCTTTTATCATATATTCTTCCCATCTTCGTTAGTCTTTCATTTTGGCTATGCATTATCTAGTTACCTCACAAACACTACCCTCACCCCTATCCTTACTTCACGTCTTCCTCCTCCCCCCAAACACTACCCTCACCCCTATCCTTACTTCACGTCTTCCTCCTCCCCCCAAACAGTACCCTCACCCCTATCCTTACTTCACGTCTTCCTCCTCCCCCAAACAGTACCCTCACCCTATCCTTACTACACGTCTTCCTCCTCCCCCAAACACTAACCTCACCTCTATCCTTACTTCACGTCTTCCTCCTCCCCAAACACTACCCTCACCCATTATTCTTACTACGTCTTCCTCCTCCCCCAAACACTAACCTCACCTCTATCCTTGCTACACGTCACCTCCTCCCCAAACACTAACCCCACCTCTATCCTTACTACACGTCTTCCTCCTCCCCCAAACACTACCCTCACCTCTATCCTTACTACACGTCTTCCTCCTCCCCCAAACACTACCCTCACCCCTATCCTTACTTCACGTCTTCCTCCTTCCCCAAACACTACTCTCACCTCTATCCTTACTTCACGTCTTCCTCCTCCCCCCAAACACTACCCTCACCCCTATCCTTACTTCACGTCTTCCTCCTCCCCCCAAACACTAACCTCACAGACTGACTGACCGAGGTATGGGCTGATTCTCTAACTGACTGATTGACTGGCTAAAAGAAATGTTTCCCTTGGCGTACGTGTCATTTAGGCCCCTTAGAGTGATATCCGAATTCTTTTATTATTATTTTTTTTTACACATATTTTAGCAAACTGGGAATCGTTTCCACGTGTATTTGGGCCACGGAATGCAATGGTAAACCCACAAACATCATATTCTGACCCTGGACCAATATGCCAATAATATAACAACAATGATAATATTGCAATAATGACAATATAACAACAATGATATTATAATAACAATAATAATATAATAACACTAATAATATAATAACAATAATAATATAGCAACTATGGTAATATAACAACAATAATAATATAATACCAATAATAATATAGCATTGATAATAATATAGTAACAATGATAATTAACAACAATAATAATATAGCAACAATTATGTATCAGCCCCATTAGTCTTTATATAAATGTCAGGGTAGTACATTGTCCTTATATAATCATATCACCCCCTGTAACTTTCCACTGGCTATGATGTGACATGCGCATATCACATGATGGGCAGGTTCCTTGAGGCGCGGATTAGTTACTGTAAAAATCAGCATTTAAAGGCCGGCGCCTGTGGCAGAGTCACTCAACCCCTCACACCGAACGGACGTATTTAGCAGGTCTATTTAACATAGCCTCCGTCCTTCTCTTAACACTCATAGCTACAGTGATAAGTTACGGTGATCTACACTTGGAACTGTATCCAAGATAGTTCCTGAATAAATGGATAACAGACAATTGGGTTTCGCTTCTAAAACCCGATATAATATAAATGTTCCGGCCTCATTAACCTAGACAGAATCAGCTGTTAACCGGCCTAGAACAATGAAAATATAGCAACAATAATAATATAACAACCATAATAATATAACAACAATAATAATATAACAACAATGATAATATAACAACAGTAATAATATAGCAACTTAAATAATATAACAATGATAATATAACAATGATAATATAACAACTTTGATAATATAACAACAATGATAATATAACAACAATAATAATATAACAACAATGATAATATAGAAACTTTAATAATTTTTTTTTTTTATTGGGCACCCCCCTACATCCTTGTGTAAGGTGAAGGGCAGAAGCGTTTACAGCGCCCAACAGGGAAGCATGCTAAGTTCATGCTTGCCTTTATGTCTCACGAGTTAAGGGCGTAGAAGCCTGAAGAGTCAAGGGCGTAGAAGCCTGAAGAGTCAGTGGTTTATGTCATCAAGTTATTGGAAGCTCCAAAGACTCCCTGAATACGAATTCGCAACCTTCGACTTACAACAGGTACCTTCTTTACTGCTAGGTGAACAGGGACTAATGGGGGCTAGGAAGTAAGTCCAAACAACCCGTGACATCTCGCTTGCGAGGCAAGAACGGTACCACTTCTACCACCGGTCCCCCAACTTTAATAATATAACAACAATAATAATATAGCAACTTTAATAATATAACAACAATATTAATATAACAACAATGACAATATAACAACAATAAAAATATAACAACAATGACAATATAACAACAATAATAATATAACAACAATGATAATATAACAACAATAATAATATAACAACAATGATAATATAACAAGAATGATAATATAACAACAATAATTATATAACAACAATGATAATATGACAACAAAGATAATATAACAACAATAATAAAAAACAACAATGATAATATAACAGCAAAGATAATATAACAACAATAATAATATAACAACAATGATAATATAACAACAATGATAATATAACTTGTTATATGCATTTTTACTTCCGAGGAATTTTAGCGTAAGGTCTCTCGAGAATCAGATATTAACCTTTGAAATCTTAAGGGTGTCATAAGGACCACGGAACTTAGATTATGCCTTCTTCCCCCATTTATTCCCTCATTTCCTCCCTCATTCATCCCATGATTAACTTCACGCTCAGCTACTTCCTTATTTCATGACTCGCCTCCCACACACATTGGCTGCCTGCCTGGTGATTAAGTCATCTAATTACAGACTAATTACGTTCAAGTGTCATGAGTGAAGTACGTGACGTAATTCCTTTAATGATAATATATTGTATCTATCCTTCCTATGGGTAGAGGCTTGTTGCCTCTGTTGTGCCCCTTTCGTGCTGCCGTTTTGACCTTCAATTACTGTATTTTCTTTTTGTTTCGTTCCAACACGTACTGCCTCTATGCGGTATTCCCTGCCACGAGTTTTTTTTTCATGTATCATATTATTATAGCCTCCAATAAATTTAAAACTTAGTGCTTCAAAATTCTTCAATCTTAGACAAGGAAACGACACCTCGCTGAATATATTTGACAGCGAATCTTCTATGATAATTATCTGCTTTAATTATTTCTGAAAAAACACCCACAAACCCTGAAACTTAGTGCGTGTGCTGTGGGTTAGTACACGCAAACTCTTATGAATATGCCATGGACTAGTACACGCAAACTTAGTGAGTGTGCCATGGGCTAGTGCAAGCAAACTTCGTGAGTGTGTCGTGGGCTTTTTTTTTTAAGGGAAATAGCCCACTCGGGTACAGGTCATCGACCCACAACGGGGCCTAGGGGGCGAAAAAATATGAGTAAAATTAAATTAAAAACAGAAGAAAAAGGCCAAATTAATCTACACCACGAAGATGCTGGAAAACCATTTGTTTAAGTAAGACAGGTTGTATGAGTACGGAAACACAGAAAAAGGCAGAGCATTCCGCAGTTTGGTTGTGTGAGGAAAGAAGGATGTACTATAACGGGTTATTTTAGTGTGACCGACATCCACACAGAAATGGTGGGCACCGAGGGCAAGACGCGTATTACGAGCCCACGGCCTTGACACCGAACATTGCCCGTTAAAGTACATGTAAAAGAGAGAGAGTGAAGCAACATTGCGCCGAAGTAAAAGGGAAAAGAGATTATCAACTAAAGTAGGAGAGTTAATAAGACGAAACGCCTTTGATTCCACCCTATCTAACAGATAGAAAGAAGAAGAGTCACCCCAGAAATGAGAACAGTACTCCAAGTTTGGGCGACTGAATTCCTTATAAACTTGAACCAACAGCATCTGTACAGCATTCCCAGCTTTCGGGAGGCAGCTTTAGCAATGTTGTGGATGTATGGCTTCCATGGCATATTAGAGGAAATGGTGAGGCCTAGTACACCCAAACTTAATGTGTCGTGGGCTAGTACACCCAAACTTAGTGAGTGTGCCGTGAGTTAGTACACCCTACTTCTTTATCTCTTCCAACTTAGGTCTGTCTCATTTTTTTTGGAAGCCAAAGGTCAAATGATACTTGAACATTCATTTTCTCTCGTAATATGGCCATGTTATAATCGATATAGAAGGATTTATCAAACGATGTTTGTGATGACTGCATATAATAAAACTCTTAAAAGAAGTACAACATTGCAACGAAGTGGACGTAGGAAAGAACAGGTCTGTAATTCTTTTAAGATATTCATTCCAGGCAATCATCCTTAATCGTCTCAGTTAGCCCATCATCCTTTATGTAAATCCCCAATGGATATACGATTACAAACGTAAACCTCACTATCATCTTTTGCCGGAAGCAGAATGTCTATATAATATACGAGGGGCAGATGCTGATGATGGGAGATGACGGGTTGCATGAAGCAAAAGGGGTGAATCAAATGGGAATTTGGGGGCTTTGTTGTGAAGGGGAAGCACCATAACAAGGCATAGTAGCTGGAGAAGGTGAATGACAGCGATCAAGGGGAGTGTGTGTGTGTGTGTGTGTGTACACACAGGTTGGTGAAATGCGTCTAGTGTGGCAGCACTATGTTAGTGTTAAGGTGAAAGCACTGTTTGCTCCCTCGTGGAGAACAGGGAAGCAACTTGCATAAGTCTTTCTCCGCCAGTACACAGCCTCTTCACCATAAAGGCTCCTGCTGTGCCTCCTCGTAGCAACACACGATAACTGGGTGCCTCGTGAGCCCAGTCTAGACCAGCAGGGTATCTCGGAGTAGCATTTGGGCCCCAGAGGGACGACAAATAGGCACAATGGCAAGTGGACACGTTCTGGCGCCTACCAGCCATTGCCCCGCTGCCTTGCGGATTAACCTTGGTAGGTATAAGGCTACGAGAGTAAACCCCGAACAAAAAAGCTGCGGTGGAGCCCCACATCAGGCAGACATGCTTACAGAGCTCCAACAAGCCCCCAACGGCGGTATAGACGGAACAGGTGACCACCATGGAAACCCAATGACTACACCAGCGGACGAGGGCAATGCCTGATGGACTTGTCAGGCGAAACCCAACAAACTGGGCTATCGGCAGGCCATTGCAACTCTCCCTCTCCCCAGTCATTGCAACACTTTCACCACTGGATCAGGAAAAGGGAGAGCCAAGATGTGTGGTTGCAGCGTGCGCTCCTGCCTCACCATGTAAATCAACTCACGCACAGCCATCATCCAGCTCATCATACCTATAATCATCATCAAAACCCCTTATACCCCCCAAAAGTTCAATGGCGACGGAGGAGTGGTGACGTGGAAAGGCAGAGATGACTGCCGGGAGTCTTTAGTCACAACTCTGTACATAGGCGGTACAGATAAGATGGTCGTTTATGCAGTGGGATCTAGGCAGCAATGCAATCCGATACTGTCTGTGTGACTGAGCAGCCTTTTCGAGGAGCCACTCTACTCACCCCACATGGGGAGGGGGCTAGAAAAGGTGCCCTAAACATAGCCTGCCTAAAAACCTAACCTGACTGGGCAACCACGCCCAGTAAGGTCATCATTATGCATTGAAAACACAGTCAAAATCACAGATCCAAACAAAACCAAACCATAAAACCTCTTATGGGTCACTGCATGGAATGTCAGGACCCTTCTGGATACTAGCACAAATGAGCGTCCTGAAAGAAGAACTGCCCTTGTGGCAAAGGAGCTGGCGAGGTAAAACACAGACATAGCAGCCATCAGTGAGTCCCGGCTCCCAGATAAGGGCCAGCTAACAGAACTGGGGTCTGGCTATACCTTCTTCTGCAAGGGTAAGCCTGCTGCAGAGAGAAACTGCATTTATGGAGTTGGCTTTGCCATCCGCCAACGCATTCTACACAGGTTAACTGAAATGCCTGTTGTGATCAACAAGCGCCTGATGACGCTTCGAATCCCACAGAATCATTCACGTCATGCCTTTTTCATCAATGCATACGCCCCAACACTGGATGCAAAGGATGACATCAAGGAGGCCTTTTACGCCCACCTTGACAGAGTGCTAACCTCTATCCCCAGCAAAGACGAGATTGTGCTCCTTGGCAACTTCAATGCCAGAGTTGGCAGAGATGCTAGCATTTGGCAGGGAACCAAAGGGAGAAACGCACTAGGCAAATGTAATGCCAACGGCCTACTCCTCCTCAGCAAGTATGCTGCGCAGAGCCTCACGTTCACCAATACCTTGTTTCGGCAGGCCGACAAGTTCACGGGTTCGTGGCAACACCCACGATCCAAACACTGACATCACATTGACTACATCATTGTCAGAGAAAGAGATCACTGGGATGTCCTCATCACCCGTGCCCTACGTAGCTCAGACCACTGTGACACTGATCATCGACTTGTCAGATCCAAGCTCTCACTTCACGTCGCCCCAAAACGGCAAAGGCAGCAAACCTCCAGAAGAGGTTTCTAATATACTACAGGACTAGCCATGTGTCTGTCTGTCTGTCTGTCTGTCTGTCTGTCTGTTCTGGGCAGCCGAAACGGCACAATCGTTTTTCATCAAACTTGGTGGAAAAATCGCAAAAAAATTCGTAGAGTGGAAGAAAGCTGGTCCCATGTCCATGGTTTCTTTAGGAAGCCATTAATTAACCATTTTATTTACGCTGGAAAATGATGCAAGTCTACGGACTTGAAGCACCCTCATTCGCTGTAAGCTGTCTGCCCACGATTGCACTTATCGTACGGCTCCCTCCTCCTCCTCCCACTTTTTTCCTTAGACTACTTTTTTAATGTTGTTTGGATTAGTAAAGGAAGGAAGATGAGTAAAGAGAAGAATAAAGAAGGGGAAACAGAAAATAGTTAGAGATAACAGGTGGGGGGAGCTGAGTTTCATCATGCGTCTGGATGCGCAGTTTCAACGTTACCAGACCATTTTCGGACCTTACAGCTACAGTGTGTACAGTATAATTATTCCTGTGGCTGACTGTACATGGAAAAAGAGAAGAGAGAAAAGATAATAACAGGAATGCATGACGAAGATAGAAAGGGAGAAGGCAAGGAGAAGAAGAGAGACTGAAGCATTATTATCCTTTAGAGGCGAGGAAAGGAGATGGGAGAGAAGGATAGTGAGAGGTGGAGGTATGAATGGAGGGATGGAAGGACAGAATAAGAATGGTATAGAAGGAGAATAGAGAAGGAGACAAAGGAAGGACAGGGATAAGTAAAACAAAAATCAAAACAAGTATTTGGATGATAACATGTAGAAATTAGTCGGTTAAATGTAGGTAAAAAGAGTAAGAATAATGAGATAAAACATAAAGAAGAAAGAGACACTTATTATAACAATCACCACCATGATTATAACAACCACGACCATGATTATAACAACCACGACCATGATTATAACAACCACGACCATGATTATAACAACCACGACCATGATTATAACAACCACGACTATGATTATAACGACCATGATTATAACAACCACGACCATGATTATAACAACCACACCATGATTATAACAACCACGACTATGATTATAACCACGACCATGATTATAACAACCACGACTATGATTATAACAAACACGACTATGATTATAACAACACGACCATGATTATAACAACCACCATGATTATAACAACCACGACCATGATTATAACAACCACAACCACGACTATGATTATAACAACCATGACCATGATTATAACAACCACGACCATGATTATAACAACCACGACCATGATTATAACACTCACGCCCATGATTATAACAACTAAGACCATGATCATAACCACTACCATGATTATAAAGACCACGACTATGATTGTAACAACCACGACCATGATTATAACAACCACGGCCATGATTATAACAACCACGACCATGATTATAACAAGCACGACCATGATTATAACAGCAGCGACTATGATCATAACCACGACCATGATTATAACAACTACGACCAAGACTATAACAACCAGGACTATAATTATAACAACCACGACTATGATTATAACAACCACGACTATAAGTATAACACCCACAACCATGATTATAATAACCGCTACCATGATTATCTCATATACTATAGGAATAGCCGTGTGTCTGTGTGTGTGTTCTGGGCAGCCGAAACGGCACAATCGTTTTTCCTCAAACTTGGTGAAAAAATCGCAAAAAAAGTCGTAGAGTGGAACAAACCTGGTCCCATGTCGATGGTTTCTTTAGGAAGGCATTAATTAACCATTTTATTTATGCTGCTAAACGATGTCGCTGTACACTGTCAGCAGGCTGGAGGTTGAGCGCTAGCCAAGCACGAGCGTTCGAACTTTCACGCTTTGGTAAACTGTACCACCAGACTCGCCACCGGGCACGAAGGGCCCACGATCACTTGTTAATACTAAGAGTCTGGAGGACACAGCGGTAGCACATGCTTTCAGAGAGCAGCTCGAACATGGGCTTGTAAACAACCCAACGGCAAACAACGCGAATCCCAGTGCTGAATGGGATACTCTTAACACTTATGACAAAAACCTGCAGAGAGACCCTCGGCCAGATCAAAAGAATACACCAAGATTTGTTTGATAAAAATGACCCGGCAATCAAAGTAGTCATCGATTATAAACCCTCAGTTTCAGACCAAAGCTGATACCTTACGCAAGACGAAAGCAGCAGCCCAGCAGGAAATTTACATTCTAAACTCTAAAGAATGACTAGCTTGAAATTAAAGCAAGTGAAATACAAAAACATGCAGATCAGCACAAGATGCGGGAATTTCTCAATTCCATTAAAACATTTTATGGGCCAACCACTCGTGGCGCAGCCCCCCTTCGCTCATCTGATGGTAACTTCATAATTAAAGACGGTGAAGGCCTCTTTCAGCGCTGGAAAGATCACTACCATTCATTGCTCAACCAAAACACCGGTGTGGATGTCCTGACTACCCAGCAGGTTCCTCAGCATCCAGAGCTGACCCACCTCAGCTATCCTCCATCCCTGGATGAGGTAGCTACTGCCATCAAACAGATGAAAAATAACAAAGTCTCAGAGCCTGATGGAATCCCAGCCGAGGTGTATGAAGCAGGAGGACCTCTGCTTACCAGACGTCTCTACTCTCTCCTGCAGAATATATGGGGAAAGGAGGAAATCCCCCAAGCTTTTAAAGACACTTTATTGTCAATATTTATAAGAATTTGGGAGACCGGTCAGACTGTGGCAAATATAGTGGGATATCGCTGCTCTCCATAGCTGGCAAGATTATCGCCCGAATACCCCTAAACAGACTTCTTCCTGAGGCGGAAAACTTCCTCCCAAAATCTCAATGTGGTTTTAGAACATCACGTGGCACCACTGCCATGATCTTTGCTTCCCGCCAGGTGCAGGAAAAGTGCAGAGAACAGCATCGTGACCTGTACGTGGCTTTCGTCGACCTAACCAAGGCCTTCGAATCGGTCAAAGGAGAAGCCCTATGGTGGTCCCTCAGCCTTTTTGGGTGCCCACCAAAATTCATCTCCATTGTGAGGCAACTCCACGATGGTATGAACGGCAGTGTCCTGCACAGCAGCACCCAGTCTGATTTGTCCCGTAGCCAAACTGGGGTTAAACAAGGATGTGTACTGGCACCAACTCTCTTTTCCATTTTCTTGGCTGCCTTCCTCACTCGTGCCAGCGTCAATTTAGCCAGCGGGGTGATCATCGAGTATCGGGTGAAGGGGGGTCTTTTCAACATAAGACGACTCCAGGTAAGAACAAAGGTGTCGGCAGCTTCCATTACTGAGCTTTAGTATGCAGACGATCTCACCCCTGTTGCTCACACTGTACACGAACTGCTGGAGATCCTGAACACCTACGCACATGATTATGCACTCTTCGGCTTTGTGGTGAATGTGTGTAAGTCTCAGATTCTCTTTCAACCTGCCCCTGGTTCAGACACACCTCCACTATCTATCCACCTTAACGGTAATACCCTCTCTAATGTTACCCACTTTCTGTATCTCGGCTCCCACCCTTCCACCACCGCAGACATTGATGAAGAGTTTCAGCATCGGATCAGATGTGCATCTCAAGCCTTTGCCAGACTCCGAGACCGTTTATTCAGCTGTAGGGAGCTGACATTATCTACAAAGCTGCACGTATATCAACCAGTGGTCCTCCCCACCCTGCTATATGACAGTGAGACATACAGTTCACATACAGGTACTTGGGGGCGCCGATGGTAGAACAGTACTGCTCTTGCCTCGCCAGCGAGATGTCACGGGTTCGATTCCCGGGACGGTGGAAAAGTTGTTTGGACATACTTCTTAGCCCTCATTGGTGCCTGTTCACCTAGCAGTAATGTAGGTACCTGCTGTAAATCGAAACTTGCGAATTCGTATTCAGAGAAAGTTGTTGGAGCTTCGAAGAATTTGATGACATAAAACCATTGACTCTTCAGGCTTCTACGCCCTTGACTCTTCAGGCTTCTACGCTATTAACTCATGAGACATAAAGGCAAGCATGAACTTAGCATGCTTCGCTGTTGGGCCCTGTAAACGCTTCTGCGCTTTACCTTACACAGGATGTAGGGGTGTGCCCAATATAAAAAAAAAAAAATACAGCTACTTGAAAACTTTCACCAACGTAGTCTACGTTCCATCCTCCGAGCTTGTTGGGAAGACAAGAGAACATATGCCAGTATTCTTTCTGACACCAACTGTCGGAACTTCGAGGCTACCGTTATTCATGAACAATTACGTTGGACTCGCCATGTTACCCGCATGGAGGACAGTAGACTGCCAAAGCAGCTACTTTATAGTCACCTAACGAATAGTAAACGTAGCGCCGGCGGGCAATTGAAAAGGTATAAATATAGTCTTAAGACAAACTTGAAAAAGTACCAAATCCACCCCATAACCTGGGACTCCATTACTCCACATCGTAACTCTTGGAGAAGCACCAGATGAGAAGGTGTCAATACTTTCGAGTTAGACCGACTGCAAACCGAGGCAGACAAGCGCCAATGCCGGAAAGACGCTGCCATCGCCCCTCCCACACTAGATGCAGCCCTCCACATACGCAACGAATGTGGACGACCCTGCGGGTCCCGTATCGGCTTCTTTAGTCATCTTAAAACTCACCAACCTAGGTGACAAACTTAATAACTCATATCATTGTATCATAGCTGGATGATCGTTATACTCGATTCCGAGTGACAGCAAAGTAGTAGTAGTAGTGTGTGTGTGTGTGTGAGGCTATTGACTGCAGTCAAACTAGCGTCATGTGGGGAAGCCCTTGTGCAAGGGTTCAGAAGAATAGAGATTCTAGGGACTGAAAGAAAAAGTGTCTTGTAATAATCAATTATAGTGTTTTAACAGGTATATTGGCATGGCTGTTAGTAGTGGGAGGTGGAGACAAACTGGCATATTATAGCCAATCGTCGGGTAAGTCGGCTTCAATGGCAAATACAATATTATTTTGGTTTTATTTGTAGATGACGATATTTATATATATCCGATCTTTTGTCTTTACATTCTTTCAACCGGCTTTTATTTCTTTTATATATATATATATATATATATATATATATACAATCAACACCTCAACCCGCCAGGATTCGAACCCACGGCACACAAGCCTATGACTGTGACCAGGGAACGCTAACCGCTGGACCACCAGGATACTAAAAGTAGTCCTAGACTTTGTTATATTTTACACAAAGCCTGTTCAACGAGCTTATGGCGTCGTGAACCTCTAATGGGGACCACCCGTATCACTTAGGTGGTCAGAGTAAAAAAAATCCATCAAGATATTTCCTGATCTTTTTTCACCAAGACCTAACAATTTTGACCCAAGTCTCGAGCTTTACCAGTAAGTGCTAGTAAATATTCCACTAATATACAAGAATTTATACCAAGACATCGATACAGTATTCTTCTTCTAAGATTACACAATTTTGTACTGAAACATATATTTTTTTTCAGCAATACCTAAAATATTTTCACCGGCATCTAAACAAATTGAAGCGACACCAAAAACTAAATTTCCAGAGAGACAGTTTTTTTTATTGAACACCTACACTAAGTTTAAAATTATAGTACGACTTGACAAATTTTCTAACACAACCTAACAACTTGTCCAATAAAACATTGTAATTTTCCATCAAACCCCAACAATATGTCCAGTACGACCTAACAAGTTGTCCATCAACGCTGAAAAAAAAAAAAATCCTGCAAGAACTAACAATTTCATCCTGGAAGGCAGACTTACGTGCAGATGGGCGCCGTAGCCAGGAGTCCCCATAAAAATCCAATCCGTCTTGGAGGATTCGGCCGCCTGAGGCAGGAAATAAGGACGCTCGTAGTGCACCCGTAGGATATTGGCTGCAGCTGAATCGCAGTTACTCCTGTACGAAGGAAAGAAAGAGAGAGAGGCGGGGATGAGAGAGGAAGAGCGTGAGGGAGAGGAGTCAGAGAGGTGAAAGAGGGAGAACGTGAGGGATTGGGGAACGAAAATGTTGATTGAGGAAGAATGTTAAGGGGAAGAGGAGCGACAATGTAAAGAGATGGAAGGCGAGAGGAAGCGGATGAGTGAAAATGATGGGAGAAGGGAAAGGGATGACAAAGACAGGGTGAGATTGTGAGTGCATTAGGAACATGAATTTGAAGGATGTTAAAGGGAAACTAACACTAAAAAGCATAAATGAGAGAGAGAGAGAGAGAGAGAGAGAGAGAGAGAGAGAATCAATTCATATGATGATAATAATCCACTAGATGAAAGGGCAAAAGGAAGAGTGATAAGAGTTAACATAAAACAAATCGGGTAATGAGGGATGAATGGTGATAAAGTGAGAGAAACAGAGAGATATAGAAGTGAAGATTAAGAGCAAATTACAATTAAACGGAAATGGGAAATCTAAAGCAAATATAGGTAATGGAAGTGAGTAAAAATAAAAGGAAAACCAAATGATGTGTCGGTGAAAATAGAAACAAAAGAAAGAATGGATGGAACGTGATTGTGAATGCAGGGACAATAGATTGGGCGATGGAAATATATACAAGATAGATACAACGAAAAATTTTTGCTCTGAAAAGTAGTAGAATATTGACAATTCAGCAAGTGGGAGGTACTGATAAAGGTAATAACATAATAAAAAATTAAAAGGGATAACAATGAAATAAGGGAGAGAGACACAGCCACAGGTGACCATAACATTAACAGCTGACATCAATCTGTATTTACATGATGTCATTTTATCAATATTTGGCGGGAAGAACTTTGTATCGTTCAGCGAGCAAGACTGCCACTAGAAGTGAATTAGGAATCGGCTAGATATGAATAAGTCGTAAAGTGCATCCTAGGCATTTGTATAGAATAAACCCTAAAAGAAGAGGCTGGATCCACGAAGCAAGATTCCTGGTAAATGTAAATAAGGCATAAACTATCGTCAGAAGTTCATGCAAGGTACAATATAATCAAGGGGTGCATGAAACGAACATACCCCATAAAAGGAGACTTTCACCGTATGTGAATAAGGCATGATCTTTAGTTTTAGCGTTACCTCAGACGGATGGGATTGAGGCACAAAACCTAGGTTAAGCGATGATTTTGGGGCCCATGAACAGGACCAGACCAACATCACCATGTTTATATAACATCATTTAGCCAAAATACGGAGTAAAAGACTTTATCACACGTAACGAGACTCACGTTGGATGTGAATAAAACATAAAATTGAGTTTTACCGTTGCCTGTGGTGAATATTCAAGTAAATAAGGAACCCTCTTGAAGTTCACTGTCCGAATTCTCAAAGAGACGTACGTTGGGTAAATTTCCAGTAAGTGAGAATAATTTTTTCATAGTTACATAACCCTGACACCATTTTGAAGGGTAAAAATTCCAAGGGCTAGTGAATTATTATTGATCTAAGGGTTTCACCTGATCTGACCCGATCTAACCTATCCTCATCTACACCCAACCTAATTTAACGAAACCAAACCAAATCTAACTTAAACGCTCCTAACCTAACTTAACCTAACCTAAAGGGCAAAGCAAAGCAAACCAAACAAAACAAAATTAACTCAACATGACCAATAGATCACTGGAACATCATAGAGTAGTCTAACACCTCCGGTTAGTTGGTATGAGAGGAGGAGGAGGATGAGAAGGAGGGAAGGAGACGTAGGAGGGGGGTAGGTGATTTAATGCACGCTACTTTGAGAATTAGGAGTCTCGTGTTTATGGTGCAGGAACATCTCATTTTCTCTGAGATGGGCGTCAGGGTGATGATGCTGTTGGTGGGTGGGATGACACACAAGAAGTTTGGGACGATAAAAGGAAGCGGAAGAGGATGAACTTGGCGAAGAAAGTGGTGCAAGAGAAGAGGATAAAGAGGTGTATACATGGTGAACGAGAGAAAAGGAAGAGGATGAACGTGACAAAGGAAATGGTGGAACAGAAGAGGGTAAAGAGGTGTGTACAGGTTGAACGAGGGAAGAGGATGAACGTGGCGAAGGAAATGGTGGAAGAGAATAGGGTAAGAAGGTGAAAGAAGGAAGAGGACTAAAAGAGAACACGAAGTATTGGCTGAATAAAAATATGAACAGTAATATGAGAATAGAGGGGAGGTAAGTAAAGGGAAAACAACAAAAAAGATAATGTAAAAATATGAATGTAGAAGACTAGGAGAGAATAGATGAAAACGAAATGAAGAGGAGTAGGAGGTTGGGAGGAAAATATAACGGAACGAAAACAGAGTAGAAAATATTGTATTCAGATAAAAGAAACTTGACTTATAATGGAGAGAAAGAGAAAAAAGTGAACAACATGACTTCACATCTGAAGATACTATGACAAGGTTCACGTTGGGTTGCTTAAGTTAGTTACTGCAGGTTCATCATCATCTGATCAAGTATCATCTCAACACAACTGTGGTGGTATCATTGTAGATCAATTCCACAGACTGTGTACCAGAAGGTTACTATCGTTCAGTCAAAATTTGGTCAGTTACGGTCAAAGTTGAAAGAGTTACTGTGAACAATATCAGATAGGGTCAGTTGCAGTGAATGATAGGTAATTTCTCTTGAAGCTAACTGATTTAACAGGTCAAGTTAAGGATCATCTCACCAGCCAATGTACCAGGGGTCACCTCGCATCTCAGCTCTCTCGGCAGTCATGTTGAAGACGTGTCGTAGGTTGCGGAACTCCGTCTGATAAGGGAAGAACTGACAATCTCTCTCGAAATTCTCTAGCACAGGGGAATCGTCGGCGTAGATGGACTTGAAGAAGGCGAAGGAGAAGGTCTCGGGTGCTGTCCAGTTCTTCTGTCCGTCAATTACAACCACTGGACGGCCACTGTAGGCGTACCTGACGGAGCAGAGGAGGAAAGGTGATTAATATCTTCTGTAAGAAGGAGGAACTGCTTGTAGAAGACTTAAAGCCAGCGACCAGTTTTATTCTTTGTTCCTGGAAACGGCCGCTGTACCTGTAGAGACATGAAGTGAGGAAGAATTGATGTATCCTGCAAAAGGAAAGATGTGACTTTGAGAAGGTTTAAGTTTCCTCGGTCCATTCATGATCAGGTCAACTGAACAGCAGACCATTACAGCATGACGCATTACGTCATGAGAGCCTCTCTCATTGCCACGCCCACACAGTCAGTACATAAGGCATGGGTACCATTCCCACTAATATATTTTTCTTGGTGTTAGCAATAATTTATGCTTTGTTAAAAACTGGCTTACGAATTGTTAATACTACTACTAATACTATTACTAATAATAACAATAATTTCCTAAATATAAAAATAAAGGATTGGTGGAAGTAAACTGTACAGTTCCCACCAGTATATATATATATATATATATAAAGACGAAAGCTAAGGTGCTCCGTTGTTTCCATTTTCCCGTGTGATTTTATCAAGATATATATATACTGTATATATATATATATATATATATATATATATATATATATATATATATATATATATATATATATATATATATATATATATATATACCAGTATTTTATCAGCATAATTTACAGAAGAAACCACCCCAGTATACTGTATATAGAGTGACAGATTACAAAAAAGAGGTGTAAAAATAAAATAATATTTACATTGCATCTCTTAGAATTCGGAATGAAACCATGAAATGTCTGAGTCATAAACTGTTTTCTTCTTTTTTGTGTTAAAGCACCCAAACACAGCACAATTAATCGGCATTGTTATTAGAATACTACTGTCTCACATAAAACCACAATTCAACTAGTCAATAGATGATCTTGCAGAAAAATAATAATGACGTCTGTGCCGTTCCCAGACACACACAAACGCTGAGCCAGCCTCAGATCAAGGAGGAGCTTGTGCTACGCCAACAAACTCCGCCTTGGAGCTTCTCCTCCCTTTCCCCTCCACTCATCAATGACATAATCTAATATGCTGTGCCAGGCTAAGCTGACCCCACCTACTTCCAATGGTGCAGAGAGAGAGAGAGAGAGAGAGAGAGAGAGAGAGAGAGAGAGAGAGTAATATTTATTGTAGAGGGGCTGAATACTTACTTAATTCCCTGTGTAGATAAATGTCAACAGTTCTCGTGTAGAGGGGAGTAGGAAGGGAGATGCCATAATGAGGGAGAGAGGGATAAAGTGAACATGAAGAAGGAGAGAGAGTGAGAGAGAGAGGGGGGGGGGAGGGGGAACAAAAAGGTGAGTTAAGGAGGAAGGGAGGAAAAACAGAATAACGAAGAGAAAGAAGCTTGGAGGGAAAAATAAGCATACACCGTCGGCCAAGGTAGTTAACAGTGACCCATGATGTGAGGAGTGAATGAACCGTTGAGACCTGTTAGTATAACCATTACCTTCACATTTGGATAGATAAGTGTATAATTATGTATGTATGTATGTACAGTATGTATGTCTTCTGTCTGGCTACATTTTTTCTTTAAGGGTGTATATCTCTCTTTTCTTCTCTATTATTTTCGTCTTTATTAATGTCGATATTTTATTGGCGTATACTTTGCGGATATATAAAGGGGGTATGTTGTGGACGGTATGTTATGGGGGTATGTTGCGGACGATATGTTATGGGGGTTTCTTGTGGACGGTATGTTAAGGGGGGTATGTTGAAGGGTTATGTTGTGGTGAGTATATTTTGGTGAGTATGTTATTGTGGTGGTCGTTGTGGGGAGCATGTTGTGGGGAATGCTGCGGAGAGCATGTTGCGTGGATATGTTATAGGCGGCACATTGGGGTATGTTGAGGGGTATGTTATGGCGAACATATTGTGGGGTGTATGTTGTGGGGGTGTATGCTGT
This sequence comes from Homarus americanus, assembly GCF_018991925.1. Taxonomy (NCBI): domain Eukaryota; kingdom Metazoa; phylum Arthropoda; class Malacostraca; order Decapoda; family Nephropidae; genus Homarus; species Homarus americanus. The sequence goes on from NW_024736067.1 coordinate 74,891, forward strand.
GGGGTGTATGTGGGTGTATGTTGTGTGGGTGTATGTTGTGTGGGAAGAGGATGTATGTTGGGGTGTATATTGTGTGTGTATGTGGGTGTATGTATAGGGGTGTATGGTGGGGTGTATGTTGTGGGTGTATGTTGTGGGGTGTGTGTTGTGGGGTGTATGTGTGGGGTGTATGTCAGGGGTGTATGATGTGGGGTATATGATGTGGGGGTGTATGATGTGGGGGTGTGAGGTGGGGGTGTGATGTGTGTATGTTGGGTGGTGTATGATGTGGGGCATATGATGTGGGGGTGTACGATGGGGGTGTATGATGTGGGGTGTATGTTGTGTGGGTGTATGTTGTGTGGGTTTATGTGGGGGTGTATGGTTGTGTATGGTGTGGGGGGGGGTGTATGTTGTGGGGTATGTTGTGGGGTGTTGTTGTTGGGTGTATGTTAGAGGGTGTATGTTGTGGGTGTATTTTGTGGGGGTGTATGTTGTGGGGTGTATGGGGGTATATGTTAGGGTGTATGTTGTGGGGTGTATGTTGTGGTGTATGTTGTGAGGGTGTATGTTGGGGGTGTATGTTGTGGGGTGTATGTTGTGGGGTGTATGTTGTGAGGGTGTATGTTGTGGGGGTGTATGTTGTAATGCAAGTGTATGATGGGGTGTATGTTGGGTGGGTGTATGATGGGGTGTATGTTGGGTGGGTATATGATGCTGGGGTGTATGATGTGGGGTGTATGATGTGGGGTGTGTATGATGTGGGGGTGTATGTTTGTAGGTGTATGATGTGAGGTGTATGTGGGGTGTATGGGGGTGTATGATGTAGGGGTGTAGATGGGTGTATGTTGTGGGTATATGATGTGGGGTGTATGATATGGGGGTGTATGATATGGTATGGGGGTATATGATGTGGGGGTGTATGATGTATGTATGTTGGGTGGGTGTATGATGGGTATATGATGGGGTGTATCTGGGGTGTGTATGATGGGGGTGTATGTGGGGTGTATGATGTGGGTGTATGTTGTGGGGTGTATGATGTGTGGGGTGTATGATGTGGTGTGTATGATGTGGGGTATATGATGGGGGTGTGGGGGTGTATGATGTGGGGTGTATGATGTGTGTGTATGATGTGTGGGTGTATGATGTGGGGGATGTGATGATGTAGGTGTATGTGGGGGTGTGATGTGTAAGATGTGGGGTATATGATGTGGGGTATGATGGGGTGTATGATGTGGGGTGTATGATATGGGGTATATGATGTGTGGGTGTATGATGTGGGGGCTGATGTGAGGGGTGTATGAAGTGGGCGTATGATGTGGGGGTGTATGTTGGGTGGGTGTATGGGGTATATGATTGGGGGTGTATGATGTAGGGTATACGATGTGGGTGTATGTGGGGGTATATGATGTTGGGGTGTATGTGGTGTATGATGTGGGTGTATGTGTATGATGGGGGATGTGGGGTGTATGTGTGGGTGTGTGGGTGTATGCTGTGGGGGTGTATGATGTGTGGGTGTATGATGTGTGTGGTGTATGATGTGGGTGTATGATGAATGGGTGTATGATGTAGGGGTGTATGATGGGGGTGTATGATGTGTGGGTGTATGATGTCGGTGTATGATGTGTGGGTGTATGATGTGTGGGTGCATGATGTGGGGTGTATGATGGTGGTGTATGCTGTGGGGGTGTATGATGTGTGGGTGTATGATGTGGTGGTGTATGCTGTGGGGGTGTATGATGTGTGGGTGTATGATGTGGGTGTATGATGTGGTGTGTATGATGTGGGGGTGTTTGATGTGGAAGGGGGTGGTAGAGCTGACGATCCGTACGTAACCACAATAAAAAGCGGCAAACAAGACACCTCGTCTTCTCATGTAAGTGACGACACCCGAAGAACAGGAGGAAGTCACAGGTCACTTTGGTCCAACCTGCATCTCCCTATATAATTCACACACACACACACACACACACACACACACACACACACACACACACACACACACACACACACACACACACATAAAATATGAAGGAAGGAGGCGAGGCTGGCGTTGTGTTAAATTCTCGTTATAAGTTGATGGTGAAAAACTTGACCTTTTCGTCGGGGCGGATCCTCACTCCTGTGGAATCCTGACGAAGGTGAAAGATTCTACTGGAACTTGTGTGTGTGTGTGTGTATCAAACCAAAAACAAACTAAACAACCTCTTATGGTCGCTGCATGGAATGTCAGGACCCTTCTGGATATTGGCACAAATGAGCATCCTGAAAGAAGAACTGCCCTTGTAGCAAAAGAGCTAGCTAGATATAACATCGACATGGCAGCTATTAGTGAGTCCCGGCACCCAGACGAGGGTCGATTCACAGAACGGGAGTCTGACTATGCCTTCTACAGGAAGGGTAAGCCTGCTGCGGAGAGAAACGGCATTTATGGAATTGGGTTTGCCATTCGCCAATCCATCCTACATAGGCTAACTGAAATGCCTATTAGGATCAACGAGCGCCCCATGACGCATAGAGTCCCACTGAATCATTCACGTCATGCCTTCTTCATCAGTGCATACGCCCAGACACTGGATACAGAGGATGACAACAAGGAGGCCTTTTACGCCGACCTTGACAGAGTGCTAACCTCTATCCCCAGAGAAGTTAAGGTTGTGCTCCTTGGTGAGTTCAGTGCCAAAGTTGGATGAGATGCTGATATGCGGCAGGGAATCATAGGTAGAAATATAGTAGGCAAGCATAATCCCAACAGCCTCCTCAACAAGTGTGCTGCATACAACCTCACGATCACCAATACCTTGTTTAGGCAGGTTGACAGGTTCAAGGGTTCGTGGTAACAGCCAAGATCCAAACACTGGCATCTCATTGACTACATAATTGTAAGAGAAATAGTTCGCCGAGATTTCCTCATCACCAGAGCCATGAGAGGTTCTAACCACTGTGACAGTGATCATCGGCTCGTCAGTGCCAAACACTCACTTTACTTCGCCCAAAAATGGCAAAGGTAACAAGAGTCCAGAAGAGATTTTAACACCAAACGTCTGAATGATCCAGCATTAACACATCCTTTCAGAGAGCAACGTGAACATGGGCTGATAAACAACCCAACAACAAACAACTCAATTCCCAGTGAAGAATGGGGCATTCTCGACACTGTCATGACACCATGACTGGTGTGATGAAAATGCCCTGGAAATCAACGTTCTCGTCGATTATAAACGTAATGCTCTAGCTGACTTGCAGAACAACTGTTACGAGTGTCCGTCATCTCTTTCTTTTCTTAGTATGAATTATGTTGGTTCGGATGGTGTGTGATTAGCTTGAGCAGTTTCGCTCATTACTTGTCCACACTGAATGATTCATTATTTAAGTATTAACTTTGTTTATTACTTTGTGTATTTATTGTATTATGTTTGAGTATATTATATTTTATCGTATTAGGTTTGTATAAAGGTTAGATAAGTGGAAGTAATGTCAATGGGTAATTTAGATAAAGTTTACGTTTTAGCCAATCAGGATAAGATACGTCAGTACCTGTATTTGGAGGTAGAGAGGTGACGTCGGTGACCAGCTGGTAGTCGGTAGTCAGTCTAAGCACAGCTGTCTTAAGTTAAGTAGTATATTGTCTCTCTGGTGTCTTGGGTGTTGGCATTTGACAATTGAGATTTGTTTTGCTTGATATTGATTTTGTGTGATCGTGTTGGACCTTCAGTCCTTACTCAGCCACTTCCAAACACCTTGTCGTATTATTATTGTTATTTATTTTATTTTATGTACATGAGGTGATGGGAATAAAATAATAAATGTTCATATGTTATTGACTTGTTTAGGTTACTGATATATCTGAAAGATTTATGTGATTTGTGTTATGTAACGATCTACCCTAGGGTCGAATCAAAGCTGATCCTTTCCCCAAGAAAAAAGTTGTGGCCCAGCATGAACTTCGAAATCTCAAGAACGAATTGTTGAAAAACAAAGCCTATAAAACGAAAAAAAAAAATATGCAGATCAACACAAGATGTACGAATTTATCAATTCCACTAAAACATTTTATGGGCCAATCACTCATGGCGCCCCCCTCCCCCTTTCCCTCTGCTCAGCCGAGAGTAACTCCCTGATTAAAGACGAAGAAGGCATCTTTCAGCACTGAAAAGAGCACTACTATTCGCTGCTCACCCGAAACACCGATGTGGATGTCCTAACTACCCAGCAGGTCCCTCAGCACCCAAAGAAGACCCAACTCAGCTATCCTCCATCCCTGGATGAGGTGCCTTCTTCTATCAAACATATGAAAAATAAAAAAAAGTCGTAGGGCCTGAGGGATTCCCAGCCGAGGTGTATAAAGCAGGAGGACCTCTGCTTACCAGTCGTCTCCACTCTCTCATGGTGAATATATGGGAAAAGGAGGAAATCCCCCCAAACTCTGAAAGACGCCTCCATTATCAATATTTATAAGAACAAGGAAGATTATCGCTCGAGTCCTCCTAAACAGACTTCTTCTTGAGGCTGAAAACTCAATGTGGATTAAACACCATCACGTGGCACCAATAACATGTTCTTTGCTACCCTCCTCCATTAACAGGAAAAGAGCAGAAAACAACGTCGTGATCTGTATATGTCCTTCATTGACATTACCAAAGCCTTCGACTCGGTCAAAAGGGAATCCCTCTAGCGGACCCTCAGCCGTTTTGGTTGCCCAACAAAATTCATCGCCATTGTGAGGCAACTGCACTATGGCATGAACGGCAGTGTCCTGCACAATGGCAATCAATCTGAGTTTTTCCCCATCCAAACGGGGGTAAAACAATGTTGTGTACAGGCACCAACTCTCATTTCCATTTTCTTGGCGGCCTTCCGTACTCGTGCCAGTGCCAATTTAGCCGGCGGGGTGGACATCCAGTACTGGCTGAAGGGTCTTTTCAATATAAGTCGACTCCAGACTAGAACAAAGGTGTCCACAGCTTCCATTACTAAACTTCAGTAAGCAGACGACCTCATCCTCGTCGCTCACACTGAACGCGACCTACAGGAGATCTTGAGCACCTACACAGATGCGTATGCACACCTCGGCCTTGAGGTGAATGTATGTAAGACTTAGATTCTCTTTGAGTCTGCCCTGGTTCAACTACACCTCCACCATTCATGCAATTTATCAGTACTATCCTCTCTTATGTTACCCACTTTCAGTATCTCGGCTCCCACCTGTCCACCACCGCGGACATCGATGAAAAAATTCAACATCGGATCAGATGTGCATCTCAAGCCTTTGGTAGCCTCCTTACTAGTGTCTTCAGCTGTAGGGAGCTGAAATTATCTACAAAGTTGCATGTATATCGAGCAGTGGTCCTCGCCACCCTGTTAATGGCAGCAAGATATGGGTTGCATACAGGAGGCACATCAAGGCACTTGAAAACTTTCACCAGCTTTGCATTCACATAACGAATGGAAAGCGTAACGCTAGCGGGCAACATAAAAGGTGTAAGGATAGTCTTAAGACAAACCTGAAAAAGTGCCAAATTGACCCCCTCACCTGGAAATCTGTGGACGACACTGCCGGTCCCGTATCGCCCTCTCGAGTCACCTCACAGCTCACCAACGAAGGTGACATCCTTAATAACTCATTTAATTTTTTTTATAGCTGGATGATCGTCATACTCGATTCCGAGTGACAGCAAAGTAGTAATAGTGTGTGTGTGTGTGAACTACAATCTGTCTTTTCAATTAAGACACTTTTCGCTCTCTTAATCGTGCCCCACTAGCGTGTTGTGTGTGTGTGTGAAAGAGAGAGAGAGAGAGAAAGTTTACAAACGAAAGTGTTGATCGGAAAGCCAACAACCCAGAGTGCCGTCGTTAGATGAGTAGTGGTGGTGGTGGTGGTAATGATGGTGATAGTGATGCTGATGATGATGGTGGTGCCGGTGATAATGATTGGTGGTGATTTGATTTTTTATAGAATTTTGCCACGATTATTGTGCACACAAACTCCTCCTGTCAACAATAGCTCAATCGGATTACAAAGTAGAGGGCACAGAGGTTGTGTATAACAGACGCCACGGGTTTGGATATTATGTCGGTGTGATGGTGGTGGGGGTGGTGGTGGTATTTATAGTGACGATGGTGGTGGTGGTGATGATGAACGTGGTTGTGCTGTGGTGATGAGCGAGATGGTGATGAAGCTGGTGGTGATGGTGGTGATGAACATGGTGGTGATTTTGTGAAAGTGGTGGTGGTCGTGATGATTTTGGTGATGAAGATTTTGGTAGTGGTTGTGATTATGACAGTGGTGATGGTGCTGATTGTTGTTGGTAGTAGTGATGGTGGTGGTGATAAACGTTGTGGTGGGGGTGGTGATGAACGTGGTGGTGGTGGTAGAGGTGGTGAAGGTGGTTGTGGTTATGTTAGTGGTGGTGATAGTGTTCTTGGTGAAGGTGGTGGTTATGGTTGCGGTGTGATGGTGGTTATGGTGGTGATGGTGCTAATTGGTGAAGGTGGTTATGATGGTAGTGGTAGTGAAGGTCGTAGTTATGGTGACAGTGGTGATGGTTATGGTAATGGTGAAGGTGGTTATGATGGTGGTGGTGATGAAAGTGGTGGTTATGGTGGCGGTGGTGATGGTGGTGGTCATAGTAGTGGTGGTGATGGTGGTGGTTATAGTAGTGGTGGTGATGGTGGTGGTTATAGTAGTGGTGGTGATGGTAGTGGTGGTGAAGAGCTTTAGACACAAGCGTCCTGAGACACTGTCACCAAGAAGGATGTGAAGGAGCTGTGCAAAATCCGTAATAATCACCCGATTTATCGTCACTCTGGCTGGTTATTGATGCCGTAATCCAGAATTTTATTGTGTATTACATTCACCGGTTTGTCTTCCTGTTCTTCTGTTTTCGTTTTTCTCAATATCTGTCTGTTTAATCTGGTGTTTTTTATGCAATGTGATCACCTTTCTGTTTAATACCTCTGTTAGGGTTGTTGTATTAGCCTCTGTCTTATAGGCAGAAGTATTTATATGAATGGGTTAATTACATTATCAGCTCTTGTAACTTTCCACTTGCTATGAGGTAACATAATCAGAGCACATGATAAGGTGTGGCACGGGAAGTCGCGTCACTTAGTGCTGAGTAGCCGGCTCTCTGGTCACCTATTGCGGGCAGTAGTTTGATAACCCTGACTAGAGGAAGACGTTATTGAGAGCCATCGTGGATGGTTCCGTCTTCCCTCGAGGGAGGACGTCAGATAAATTTCCGTTTTTCCCTTCGCGGGTTCCTACTCATTCTCACTCAACTATGTCATCAACAACAGGACATACTTAACAGAGCTATATAAGATAGCCTCCGTCCTCATTTAACACTCATAGCTACAGTGGTTAAGTTACGGTGATATACACTTGGAACTGTATATAATATATTTTCTTAATAAATGAAGAAAAGGCAGTTGGGTTTCGCTACTAAGAACCCTATATACTTTTACATGTCCCAGCCCCATTAACCCCTCAAGAATCAACGATCAAAGAAATCAGTTCATTGTTACTGATATCTTACGGTACCGTGCCGTATTGCTGAGGTCAAAGATCAGATTCCTAGAGTAAGGTTGGGACTAATCACTTAGGTTGGTTTCCATTTGATAAGTCAATTTTGTTCACATCTTTTGTATCCTTGGTGCTGCACTGTGCAGGATTTCATCATTTTCAACGTTCTGGGAAAAGGCTTCTGTGACTAGTAAATGCAAGTAATAGAGGTAACATTATATACATTTTGGAAGTTTGATGCGTGCAAAAAATTTAGCCAACTGCAAACTGGCAACAGTGGAAATGAAGGAATCTCCACCTCACACAGGTATGTCAACAGTTGATGTTAAGATAACGTTGTGACTTACTTTGTGCATTATTATTATTATTATTGACTCGCGAAAGACGCCACCCTCCGGGAGGCTCCACAGTGTCTCACTGTAGTGCATTAAGATAGACCACATTTTTGGTTTTGCCATTAGCAGCAAGTATGTACAGATTTTTGCCAGTTCCCACTCTGGAGCATCCAACATAGAACTGTCCATGAGAGAAGCAAGAAAACACCAGGTTTAGGCCAACCATCTTTTGGGACTGTCCCTGGCTTTTGTAGATGGTCATGGCAAAGCTCACTTTAATCGGGAACTGAAGTCACTTGAACTCAAATGGCAGTTCAGTGGTGATGAGAGGTATCCTTGGCATAAAAACGTCCTCGCCTTTAGCTTTTCCTGTCAGTATTGTAGCTTCCAGTACATGTGGCATCATGTTCTTCACCACCAGTCTTGTGTCATTGCAGAGGATTGGTGGTTCAAGATTTCTTAAGAGCATTATAGGAGTTCCAATCTTGAGAGTGAGGTGGTGAGGAGACATTCCAGCGGGCTCTACAGAATTAAGGAATTCTGCAGGGTACTGGACTGCTTGGTCCTGGTCGATTACTGTATCAACAGATTTGAATGAGGTCTCACTGTCTGGAAGCTGTCTGAGTAGAGTTATGTTGATTTCAGCCACTGTTTCATTCTTTGGTGCCAGAATTCCGCGTTCACGCAGCCACTTGTGATCCTTGTAGTGGTGGATAATGTTTGGGTAAACCATGTTAGAGAGCTCAGTTGAAGACTTTACAACATTTCCACATCCTTGAGGAATGATTATTTGTCCTTCTGAATCAACAGGGAAAGTTCCATTCCCAATCTGTAGTAGAAGGTTTGCAAACCGTCCAGCATCGTGATCTCCTTGGAGATACACTCTCATGTTTGTGGATAGGGTGAGTGTCTCAACACTTCTCCAAAGGTATGATGCCTTGAGGCACGCATTCAGTTCATCAGCTGGAGTGCTTCGAGGAATGACAGGTAGGGTCTGGCGAAAGTCTCCAGCAATGACCATTGTAATGCCACCCAGGAACTGGTCATTTTCTCATATGTCTTGCAAGGTCCTGTCCAATGCTTCAAACGCTAACTTGTGAGACATAGTGCATTCATCCCAGACTATGAGGCTGCATTTTTCTAAGAGTTTTGCCTTTGTCGAACCTCTTTTGATGTCGCACACTGGATTCTCATTGTGACCTAGGTTGAGAGGCAGTTTAAGAGTTGAGTGTGCAGTACGTCCTCCTTCTAGTAGTGTTGCAGCAATGCCTGAGGATGCCACAGCAAGAGCAATTTTCCCCTGATGTACTTTGGCCAACAGAAGGTCGATTAGGAATGTTTTTCCTGTCCCGCCAGGTGCATCGAAAAAGATCAATTCTCCCTACTCCTCTTGTATCGCTTGCAAGATCTGTTCATAATCATTTGCTTGATCAAGCACTAGGTGAGGCTCATTTTCTTTAAGAAAATTCACCAGAACTTCAACTGAGTAGTCCGTCTCTCTGAGCAACTCCCTGTTTGCAACTACTCTTCTCGGTTAGGGGAAGGCAATCCAAAATCAGTCAGGTTTTTTTCCGCATAGCTCCATCACTTCGTCTTCCATGAACTCAATCTCTTGACCAGGATGTTCTCTTCTTGCTTGATGAAGCAGATCCTCTGAAAGACTTTCTTGGTGGTTTTTCCAGAGGTGGCTTGGGTTGGAAAGTCCACATGTAGCAATCGTAATGGCAAACAGGTTCCTCATTCTCATTGGCGATTGAGTAGCTGCTGCCTCTTCTAATGTGTCATTCCAGTGACCATCATCTTCCAGAAGGCCAAGGACATTGCACGCTTCCTGATAGGCTATGCAGACTTGTCCATTCACTGTCTTCAGTGCTGCATATGATGTTGGGCCACGAATGTGGTGCAAAAGTAGTCTCAAACAATAGCATTCAAAGTTGTTGGGGTGAATCGTGTAGACACGTCCCAAAGCATTGCCTGACTTTATCCCTGGATATCCTTCAACATCGAATCCTTGAGCTCTTCTCTGGAACTTTTTCATTGAAGCCTGCCATATGTAGAACTTGGGTACGTAAATAAATAAATAAATAAATATATATATATATATATATATATATATATATATATATATATATATATATATATATATATATATATATATATATATATATATATATATATATATATATATATATATATATATATATATATATATATATATATATATATATATATATATGTGTGTGTGTGTGTGTGTGTGTGTGTGTGTGTGCGTATGAATGTCTCAGTTCCACTATCCCTTTGTTCCTCCCAATGCTATTCCTCCTCCTCCACCTCCTTCTTTACCTCCTCCTACTCTTCCTCCCGCTTTGTCCTACTGTTACTAAATATTCCGTAGATCCTTAACTCTCTCACTACTTCTCTTCCTCCTCCCAGGCATCACTTCTCGTCTTTCCTTGTCATCCTCTCCCTTTCATCTTCACACATTTCTATCTGTCTTCGGAAACTTCATCTCTTCCTCCCTCTTTCTTTTCCTTCTCTTTCTATTTCTCTATTATCTACGCTCTTCTCTTTTATCTCCTCTCTTACGTTGTTTATATTTCTCCTCTTGCCTCTTCCCTCCTACCATCTCTATTATTTTCATTGTCTCCTGTTCCCCTCATTCGCAAATATTTTTACTTCCTTCCTTAACTATTTCTAATCCCCGTCTTCAAACTCTCCATCTCCCTTCATCCTCCTCCCCTCCTATTCCTCCACTTCCTCTTCTAGTTATCTCTCTTTCCCCTTCCTCCATGTTCTCGATAAACTTTCTCATTCACTCTCTTCCTTTACTTCACTCCCTATAATTATTCTCCTAACCGTTGCTCCCTCTTATTTCTCTTCCCTTCCTTCCCGTACCTCCTTTCCCGCACCTCTTCTGTCTCCCATTCCTTTCCCATCTCTGTTCTTCCCCCTCTCCTCCTATTCCTTCTATTTCTCTTTCGCCCTCTACTACTCATCTCTCCCTTCCAACTTAAACCTACTTTTTCGTCCCTTTCCAAGTAACCCGATCAATTTTTCCTTCTCCCCTGACTTCATCTTTCCCTCCAATCACTGTTTTATCTCATCCCTCACCCCTTACCGCCTATCAAAAGGCCTGAATTGACAGTGAAGTAATGAGGAGTCAAGGTAGTTGGTTGCTGTCCTCGTAACGACCTGAAGTACCAATTAGACATACTGAATTTGTCCTTCAAGGAGAAATTTAATTAAAATGTCAGAACCAGCATCCTGTCTGCCTAGCTTCCTTCCATCTCCCCCTCTCTCTCTAACGTTTCCATCAATTTAACTATTTACCAATACCAAATTAGGTCTCATGCTCTCCTGCCTAGAATAAATTATAGCATGTTAAATTCAGCAAACAGTGTCAACATCCAATGAGTAGAGATCTCACAAGATTAGTAGAGTGTGTGTGTGTGTGTGTGTGTGTGTGCAGCCACACACAGGGTGGTGAAATGCGACTAGTGTGGCAGCATTATGTTACTGTTAAGGTGCAGGAACTGCTTGTTCCCTCTCGCTTTCAGGTGCCGCCGCTGCTTAGCCCTAATGGCGAACAGGGAAGCAACTTCCATAAGTCTTCCCCTACCAATACACAAGCCTCCTCACCATCAAGACTCCTGCTGTGCCTCCTCGTGGCAACACACGGTAACTGGGTGCCTCGTGGGACCAGGCTAGATCAGCGGGGGATCTCGGAGTAGCAGTGGGCACCAAAGGGGCGGCGCGTAGGTTCACTGGCATGTGGACACGTCCTGACGCCTACCAACCACCGCCCCGTTGCCTTGCAGATTATCCTCGGCAGGTATAAGGCTATAGGAGTAAACCCCGAAACGAAAAATCTGCGGTGGAGCCCCGCATCAGGCAAACATGCTTACAGAGCTCCAACAAGACCCCAACGGTGGTGTAGGCGGAAGAGGTGACCACCATAGAAACCCAACGACTATACCGGCGGACGAAGGCAATGCCTGATGGACAGGCTACTAAGGCCAAACCCAAAAAACTGGGCAATCGGCAGTCCATTGCAACTTTCCCTCTCCCCAGTCGTTGCAACACTTGCACCACTGGTTCAGGAAAAGGGAGAGCCAAGGTGAGTGATTGCAGCCTGCGCTCCTGCCTCACCACATAAATCAACTCACGCGCAGCCATCATCCAGCTCACCATATATCTCATCATCCTCAAAACCCCATATTCCCCCAAAAGTCCTATGGTGACGGACGAGTGAAGACGGGAACAGGCAGAGATGACTGCCAGGAATCTCTAGTCACAACTCTGCACATGGGCGGCACAGACAAGATGGTCGTTTATGCACGGGGATCTAGGCAGCAGTGCAATCCGGTCCTGTCTGTGTGACTGAGCAGCCCTTCCGAGGAGCTACTCTGCTCACCCCACTTGGGGAGGGGGCTAGAAAAGGTGCCCTAAATATAGCCTGCCTAAACACACAACCTGTCTGGGAAACGACATCATTCTTATGTTGTCGAAAACACAATCAAAATCACAGATCCAAACAAAAACAAACCATACAACCTCTTATGGTCGCGACATGGAATGTCAGGACTTCTTCTGAATAATGGCAAAAATGCGCGTCCTGAGAGAAAAACTTCCCTTGCGGCAAAAGAGCTGGCTAGGTATAACATCGACAGCCATCAGTGTGTTCTGGCTCTCATATGAGGGCCAACTCACAGAACGGGGGTCTGACTACACCTTCTTCTGGAAGGGTAAGCCTGCTGTGGAGAGAAACCGCATTTATGGAGTTGGCTTTGCCATCCGCCAACGCATCCTACACAGGCTAACTGAAATGCCTATTGGGATCAACGAGTGCCTCATGGCACTTCGAATCCCAGTGAATCACTCACATCATACCTTTTTCATCAGTGCATACGCCCCAACACTGGATACAGAGGATGACATCAAGGAGGCTTTTTACGCTGACCTTGACAGAGTGCTAACCTCTATCCCCAGAGAAGACACGGTTGTGCTCCTTGGTGACTTCAATGCCAGAGTTTGCAAAGATGCTAACATTTGGCAGGGAACCATAGGGAGAAATGGATTAGGCAAGTGTAATCCCAAAGGCCTACTCCTCCTCAGCAAGTGTACTGCTAACAATCTCACTATCATCAATACCTTGTTTAACCAGGCCGACAAGTTCAAGGGTTCGTGGCAACATCCACGATCCAAACACTGGCAACTTATTGACTACATCATTGTCAGAGAGAGAGATCGCCAAGATGTCCTCATAACCCGTGCCAAGCGTGGCTCAGACCACTGTGACACTGATCATCGACTTGTCAGATCCAAGCTCTCACTTCACGTCGCCCCAAAACTGCGAAGGCAGCAAGTCTCCAGAATAGGTTTTAATTCTAAGTGTCTGGAGGATCCAGGGGTAGGACATGCTTTCAGAGAGCAGCTCGAACATGGGTTTATAAACAACCCAATAGCAAACAACGTGAATACCAGTGCCGAATGGGATACTCTTAATACTGTTATGACAAAAACCTGCAGAAAGACCCTCGGCCAGTTAAAAATAATACACCAGGACTGGTTTGATGAAAATGACCAGGCAATTAAAGTACTCATCGATGATAAACGTGCTGCTTTAACTGACTGGCAGAACAACCCTCAGTCAGATACCCTGTTTGGCAGCTACCAAACTGGGAGGTACTACCGCCAGGGAAGATATTGGAAGCACAATGTGTTGTCTAATGCTGCCATATGACATCACAACAATTGTGACCAAGTCCCAAGTTGCTGATCTGATTTTGTGCCTCATTTACACACAATTGCAGGGTCTCAATTGTTTCTCTTACTATTGACAACACAACATACATATATTGTTTCTCACTCTTGATCTTTTTTCTTTTTTTATTTCTTTATGGTTTTTTTATGAGTAGTATTGCAGTGTTGTTATTATTATTTCCTATTATTATTATTATTATTATATTATTATTATTATTATTATTATTATTATTATTATTATTATTATTATTATTATTATTATTATTATTATTATTATTATTATTATTATTATTATTATTATTATTATTGATGCAGTGTTTTTATTAATATTGTTATCAATATTATTTTATTATTTTTATTTTTGTATTTTTTATTAATAAATTTACTTATCTGAATTATTATTATTATTATTATTATTATTATTATTATTATTATTATTATTATTATTATTATTATTATTATTATTATTAATATTATTATTATTATTATTATTATTATTATTATTATTATTATTATTATTATTATTATTATTATTATTATTATTATTATTATTATTACATTTTCGCCCCCCAGGCCCTGATATGGGACAGTGACCTGTGCCCGGGTGGGCTAATCCTCGTAAAAAAAGAAAAAAAGAAAAAAAAAGCGGCATCTCAGCGGGAACTTCGCAATCTAAAGAACGACTTGCTTACAAATAAAGCATGTGAAGCACAAAAACGTGCAGATCAGCACAAAATGCGCGAGTTTTTCAATTCCACTAAAACATTTAATGTGCCAGTCACTTGTGGAGCAGACCCCTCCGCTCATCTGACGGGAACCACATAATTAAAGTTGACGAAGGTGTCCTTCAGCACTGGAAAGAGCACTACAATTCATTGCTCAACCGAAACACCAATGTAGATGTCCTGACTACCCAGCAGGTCCTTAAGCATCCAGAGCTGACCCACCTCTGCTATCCTCCATCACTGGATGAGGTAGGTACTGCCATCAAACAGATGAAAAATAACAAAACCTCAGGGCCTGATGAAATCTCAGCCGAGGTGTATAAGGCAGGAGGACCTCTGCTTACCTCCGTCTCCACTCTCTCATGTAGGATATATGGGAAAAAGAGGAAATCCCCTAAGCTCTTAAAGACGCCTCCATTGTCAAAATTTATAAGAACCGGGGAGACCGATCAGACTGTGACAACTACTGTGGGATCTTGCTGCTCTCCATAGCTGGCAAGATTATCGCCCGAGTCCTCCTAACCAGACTTCTTCCTGGGGCTTAAAACTTCCTCCCAGAATCTCAATGTGGTTTTAGACCATCACATGGCACCACTGACATGATCTTTGCTGCCCGCCAGATACTTGAAACGTGCAGAGAATAGCGTCGTGACCTGTACATGGCTTTCCTCGACCTATCCAATGCCTTCGACTCGGTCAACAGGGAAGCCCTCTGGTGGACCATCAGCCTCTTTGGCTGCCCACCAAAATTCATCGCCATTGTGAGGGAACTTGACGATGGCATGAACGGCAGCGTCCTGAACAACGAAACCCAGTCAGACTTCTTCCCCATCCAAACAGGAGTTAAACAAGGGTGTATACTGGCACCCACTCTCTTTCCCATCTTCTAGGCTGCCTTCCTTTACTCGTGCCAGTGCCAATTTTGCCAGCGTGGTGGGCATCGAGCACTAGGTGAAGGGGGTCTTTTCAACATAAGACGTCTCCAGGCAAGAACAAAGGTGTCGGCAGATCCCATTACAGAATTTCAGTATGCAGACGACCTCACTCTTGTTGCTCACACTGAATACGACCTACAGAAGATCCTGAACACCTACGCAAACGCATATGCACACTTCGGCCTTGAGTTGAGTGAACGTAAGACTCAGATTCTCTTTCAACCTGTCCCTGGTTCAGACACACCTCCACCATCCACCCAGCTTAACTGTACTACCCTCTGTAATGTTGTCCACTTTCGGTATCTCGGATCCCACCTGTCCACCACCGCGGACATCGATGAAGAGATTCAGCAACGGATGAGATGTGCATTTCAGGCCTCCGAAATCGTGTCTTCAGCTGTAAGGAGCTGAAATTATCCACTAAGCTGCACGTATATCGAGCAGTGGTCCTGCCCACCCTACTATATGTCAGTGCGAACATGGGTCACATACAGGAGGCACCTCAAGGCACTGGAACACTTTCACCATCGTAGTCTACGTTCCATCCTCCAAATTCGCTGGGAAGATCAGGGATCAAATGTCAGTATTCTTCAGTATTCTTGATGACACCAACTGTAGGAGCATCGAGGCTACCATTATCCATGAACAATTACGTTGGACTGGCCATGTTACCCGCATGGACGACAGTTGACTGCCAAAGCAGCTAGTTTACAGTCACCTAAGAAATAATAAACGTAATGCTGGCTGGCAACTGAAAAGGTATAAGGATAGTCTTAAGACAAACCTCAAAAGTGCCAAATCGACCCCTTCACCTGGGAGTCGATTACTCCACATCGCAACGCTTGGAGGAGCACCACACGAGAAGGTGTCGATACTTTCGAGTTAGCCCGACTGCAAACCGAGACAGACAAGCGCCAACGTCGGAAAGATGCTGCCACCGCCCCCCCCCCCCACCCCCACAGTATATGGAGCCCTCCACATGTGCAAGGAATGTGACCATCGCTGCGGGTCCCGTATCGGCCACTTTAGTCACCTTAAAACTCACCAACCTAGGTGACATCCCTAATAACTCATATCATTGTATCATAGCTGGATGATCGTCATACTCGATTCCGAGTGACAGAAGGTAGTAGTAGTAGCGTGTGTGAGTGCATTAAAATTTATATTTTCGTCTCTTACATTCAATCCGGTTCCCTATTCCATTATTTCTCCACACACACACACACACACACACACACACACACACACACACACACACACACACACACACACACACACACAAGGGCTATGTTTTCAAAAGCAGTAATTACACAGGTAATGTTAATTCAGAGACGCAAATATCATCATAAAACAGCGGACGGACAAACAGACACTTCCTCCACCACATACTACAAATATCACCCTTAATTCGTCCTGGAAACAAAGAGGATTTATTATTTATCAAAGTTTTAGTCTCTTGATTACCTAACAACGATGCTTTACTGAGGGAAGGGGTGCTGAGCGGAGAATGAAGTGGCTGAGAGAGGGAATGGGGAAGTAATGACGGACGTAAGGAAAAAAAGAAGTTGGTATGGTAGAGGAGAGAGGTGCTGTGGTAAAAGGAAGAAGAGTGGGTTATTAAGGGAGATGAGAGGAAATGGTTGTAAAGAGAGAGATGAGGGGTGATGCTGGTCAAAAGGGAAGCGAAGGTTTAAAAAGGGAGAATGGTGAAGGAGTGGTGTATGAGTGGTGAGAGAAGATAATGAAGTGGATGAGAACAAGATGGTGACAGGAATGGAGAAGGAGAGGGAGATATGTGGTAATGGTTAGGGAGAGAGACGAATCATGTGGTGGTTATACAGACACACGTGGAATGGAGGTGGCAACATTACAAGCTCACTCCTGCAACATCACTATCACACGATCAACAACACAAGCTCACTCCTGCAACATCACTATCACACGACCAACACTACAACTTCGTCCCTGAAACAACAATATCACATGACTAACAACACATCTCACCCTTGCAACATCATTATCACACTATCAACAACACAAGTTCACTCCTGCAACATCACTATCACACGACCAACACTACAACTTCGCCCCTGAAACAACAATATCACATGACTAACAACACATCTCACCCTTGCAACATCATTATCACACTATCAACAACACAAGTTCACTCCTGCAACATCACTATCACACGATCAACACTACAACTTCGCCCCTGAAACAACAATATCACATGACTAACAACACATCTCACCCTTGCAACATCATTATCACACTATCAACAACACAAGCTCACTCCTGCAACATCACTATCACACGACCAACACTACAACTTCGCCCCTGAAACAACAATATCACATGACTATCAACACATCTCACCCTTGCAACATCATTATCACACGATCAACAGCACAAGCTCACTCCTGCAACATCACCCTCACACGATCAACAACACAAGCTCACTCCTGCAACGTCACTATCACACGATCAAAAACATAAACTCATCCCTCCAACATCACTATCATATGCCCAACAACACAAGCTCACC
Organism: Homarus americanus; assembly: GCF_018991925.1. Taxonomy (NCBI): domain Eukaryota; kingdom Metazoa; phylum Arthropoda; class Malacostraca; order Decapoda; family Nephropidae; genus Homarus; species Homarus americanus. The sequence continues at coordinate 92,701 of NW_024736067.1, forward strand.
CCAGCAACATCACTATTGTGATATAAGCTTTATTTTACCTCTTATTTCTTTATTTATTTCTTATTACTCTATTTTCTTTCTTTCACTCTCTTCATACTATTGAGATGGAGGGGGTAAGGTGACTGCTGAGGCGGGGGGAATTGAGGAAGGAGGGAGTGAGGAGTGAGGGAGAGAGGGGGGAGACGGGCTTGTGGTTGAGGGAGGTGGGAGTTTGCCTGTGGTCACCCCCCTTTACCCCGCCAGAGGGTAACCGATATGAGGGGAGGATGAGGAGAGACTGAGGAAGGAAGGAATAACTGGGAAGAGAGGGGAGGCTGATAGCTAAAGTATGGTGCTAACCTACAATAACAGACACTAGGGGAAACAGGTGATAGGTGTGTTATATATTAGGGCTCACTGTATCATTGCATACCACCATGACACTTAAAACAAATCAACCTTTCTCAATAAGGGAAATGATGAATAAGGACACTTATTAATGGTTACTGTATTTATTGAATACTTTCTATTCGGATATGACAATTACATTTTAAAATATATAAACCTATTTACCTAGCTAGTTAAAAAGGGATCGCATGAATTGCAATATATTTAGTGAAACGGATAAAACCTTAAGGGTACTTACTTATATATATATATATATATATATATATATATATATATATATATATATATATATATATATATATATATATATATATATATATATATATATATATATATATATATATATATATATATATATATATTAGGGTGGTCCAAAATATCACATATTTGTATACGTTTTCTCCACAAGGTTTATTTTTGTCCATTAGGTACAAAATGCATCCCAGAAAAAAATTGGATCATTTAAAGCATATTTAGAGGTCAATCCAATGTCCTCTTTTTTTTCCATTTAGTACGTAATAAGGATTTTTCGGGGCTAGATAAACACATTATAAACACATTGTCTTTATTCAGCAAAATATACTATTTAGATTGATAATGAAATAATTGTAGAACTGATGAGATATAAATGAAATAAGTAACTTCATCTGATTAATGGTAACCCTTGTCTGTGTTTCCTGTTTCAACCTGTCATTGTCAGTCCCTATGACTCAATACTTGACTCTTTGCCCTTTCCAAATAGGCAACTAGGCTATATACATTGAAATATACCCAATATAATGTGTTGTGTATATTAAGACTGTATCATGCGGACAAGAAAATTCAGTCCTACACTACAAGTATAATATGCAAAATGGATTGACCTCTAAATGTTAATGAATATGGATAAAATTTTACAGACCTTATCTATGAACCAAATGGACAATTTTAAGGCTTGTGGAGGCAATATATTACTACTTATATTTTTTACCATATAGTTTTGGACCACCCTAATATATATATATATATATATATATATATATATATATATATATATATATATATATATATATATATATATATATATATATATATATATATATATATATATATATATATATATATCGCCATGCTGACCTGCCGACAAGACGCATGTCTACACTTAACCAATTCTAACCAGTCTCTGTGTTTGAAAATCGAGTGCCCCCCTTGCTGGGACATGAACTCATCTTCCAGCCAATCAGCACAGTTAGGCCTATGACGTCTCACTGAGGGGCCATTGTGATTGTCTCATCCCTCAGGCTTCTCGGCACTGTCGTGTAGTGTGCTATAGCAGGTAATCTTTGTCTAAGCAGAATTTTCATGTATTTCCTCTAAAACATGACACAATTTACTCAAAACACTATGGCATTGTTACACTATCACATGACTAAGAACACAAGCTCATCCCTGCAACATCACTATCACACGACCAACAAAATAAGGTAGTCCCTGCAACATTACTATAACATGACAAACATAACAAGCTCATCCCTGCAACATCACTCACACGACCAGCAACACAAGGTTACTCTTGCAACATTACTATCACACGATCAACAACACAAGTTCATCCCTGCAACATCACTATTACAAAACATGATTACCCCTGCAACATAACTATCACATCACTATCAAACGATGAAAAACACAAGCCCAACCAAGCAACATCACTATCAACAACCAACAACTCAAACTTACCCCAGCAGCATCACTATCACACGATCAACAACACAAGCTCGCCCCAGCAACATTGCTATCACACTATCAACAACACAAGCTCATCCCAGCAGCATCACGATCACACGAAAAAGAACATAAGCTCATGCTTGCAACATAACTCTCACACGACCAACAACACAACCTCGTCCTTGCAGTATCACTATCACTCAACCAACAACATAAGGTCGTTCTTGCAACATCACTATCACACGATCAACAGCACAGGCCTAGCCCTACAACATCACTATCACAGGACCAATAACACAACTCACCCATGCAACATCATTATCACACGATGAACAACATAAGGTTGTCCCTGCAACATCTTTATCACACGACCAACAACACAAGCTCATCCTTGCAACATCACTATCACACGACCAGTAACACAACTCACCCCCAACAACATCACTATCAACGACCAACAACACAAGCTCATCCTAGCAACATCACTATCACATGACCAATAACACAAACTGACCCTTGCAACATCACTATCACACTATCAACACCAGAAGCTCACCTCTGCAATATCACTATTACATAATCAACAGCACAAGGTCTCCACTGCAACATCACTATCACACGACCAGTAACACAACTCACCCCTGCAACATCACTATCATACGACCCTTAAAGTCATGTAACTGATGTTTAAGTCGTAAATTTCTCGGGTGCATGTCACCCCCCCACCACGGGGTGTGAGGTAGAATTCATTGGAAATGATCCCACTGCACAATTTCCCACTTGGCAAAATATCACTGATATTCTCGTATAAGACAAAATCCTCAACTAATATTCAAAAGGAGTCTCTAAAAAGACAAAATCCCATTCGATAATCTCCCAATACTCTCACAGGACAAAATTACCTTAGATTCCATTAGATTAGCCAAGATAGGTTTGTTAAATGAGGTGAGGTTAAACTAGGTTACGCCAGAATAGGTTAGATTCGTTTATGTGGAACTCATCACCATGGTTCAGCTTAGCTTATCCAACCTAATGCACTTAGCCAAGTACACTAACATACTTAGAGGTCAATTTAACAGAATACCAACTTGGAAAGACATATACAGTATAGTGTCTATGCAAGAAGAAAAAGGTATTGTGTATAATAGGAAGGACCTCACGAAGGGGACAAATACAGACGTTTATGCCGAGAAAGGTATTAATTTTCCCGGGAACTCATTCTTTACTAAGAAGAAAGATGTTCGAGAAAGAAAATTTTTTGACAGGGGAAAAATGTTCTAACATGGGAGGAATGAAAAGGTCCGTATAACACAAATATAAAACTTTTAAACGGGAGTAACGTGTATGCCGGGGAATCTGGTAGGCAGGGAAAAATTTATACTGGAAAAACGTTGACGCGGAAAAAAATATGAGGGAAAGCTTTTAATGAGGAAAAATGTATAAGCGAGAAAAATGTTCCTATAAAAATGTGTACGTGGGAAATATATTGTGATAAAAACGTTTAGACGGCGAAAAGTTTGTGCGGGGAAAAACGTTTACAAGGAAATATACCGTGCATATATATATATACACACATATATATATATATATATATATATATATATATATATATATATAAACAACACCTCGCCCCGCCGGTATTCGAACCCACGATCATATAATTGTGACCAGGGAACGATACCTCTGGGCCACCAGGACACTAAAAGCAGTGCGAGACTCTGTTATATGGGTTCGAATCCTGGCGGGGGTGAGGTGTTGATTATATGTAGAAGTCCGGGTGCTTTATTGGGCTAATGAAATGTATATATATATATATATATATATATATATATATATATATATATATATATATATATATATATATATATATATATATAATCATGTAGATCCACAATGAAAACGTGGATCAGATAAATCTTGATAAAATCACACGGGAAAAGGGAAACAACGGAGCACCTTAGCTTTCGTCTTTATTCAAGACATCTTCAGAGGCCAGACAGTAAAGATCTTGTGACTAGACTTAAACAACATAAATATAGTGTTAGGACAGGCCAGGAATCCAATGCTCTGTTTGTTCATTTGAGGGAAAACAAACATTGTATTGACTGGGATAATGCCTCCTCAATATTACCTTGTAATTCAATTGATAGTAGGAACATCATAGAATCTAGTCTCATTAAACATACCGAAGCATTCAACATGAATTTGAGTAATGGCATGTACAAACTGGACAATCTTGTAATTAAGAAGATTTGTAACCAATGTGAGAAGGTTGGGTCACCTTACCCTCTGACCTGACTACCGACCATTGCCATGCTATTTAAAGATTAGTAGGGTCATTACCTAATACCTGACCATTGTGGACCTGGTCTCACCCTCATCTGTATATATACACCTTGTTTTGTACTTCTCTTTAGTCTGTACTCACCCCTGAAGATGTGAATTACACGAAAGCGCTTGGGAACTTCGTGTTTTCTTCTTTCCTTTTGGTTATCAGCATATACCTAGATGACGCGCACCTACAGTGATTTACGTGCATATATATATATATGCTTGTGGGCCATGGGTTCGAATCCTGGCGGGTTGAGCTGTTGATTGTATGTAGAAGTCCGCGTGCTTTATTGGGCTAATGAAATATATATGGATCCTCGTGTTTCGAAGCCGGATTTGGTAAAACGTTACTCTGACCACCTACGTGATACGGGTGGTCCCCATTAGAGGTTCACGGCGCCATAAGCTCGTTGAACAGGCTTTGTGTGAAATATAACAAAGTCTAGGACTGCTTTTAGTATCCTGGTGGTCCAGTGGTTAGCGTTTCCTGGTCACAGTCATGGGCTCGTGGGCCGTGGGTTCGAATCGTGGCGGGGTGACGTGTTGATTGTATATATATATATATATATATATATATATATGTATGTTTGTGTGTGTGTGTGTAATAATAATAAACGGTTTATTGAAAAAGTTTGCAGCCCGAAGACTGAAAATATACATTGGACACAAATGACTTATTACATACATTGGTGGTTTAACAAAAGTCTTCATTAGAGAAAGGTGAAGGAACGTACAGTGAACATACAGATTAATGTTTACACATGTAGATCATGTAAACTGAGGTGTTGAACAGCAGACACGTAGTGTAGTCACTCCCTCACAGATGGCGTTATGAGAGGCATCACGTGGAGTACTAGTTCCCTCACAGGTGGTGTTATGAGGGGCCTGACTTGGTGTAGTAATTCCCTCACAGATGGTGTTACGAGGGGCCTGATGTTGTAGTAGTTACCTCACAGATGGTGTATGAGGGGCCTGATGATGTAGTAATTCCCTCACAGATGGTGTTCTGAGGGGCCTGATGATGTAGTAGTTACCTCACAGATGGCATATGAGGGGCCTGATGATGTAGTAATTCCATCACAGATGGTGTTATGTGGGGCCTGATGTGGTGTAGTAATTCCCTCACAGATGGTGTATGAGGGGCATCACGTGGTGTAGTAATTCCCTCACAAATGGTGTTATGAGGAACTTCACATGATGCTGTAGCAACTCATTCACTACGTGGTGTCGTAGCATCATGGGGACACCACGTGGTCTGAGGTTTGGTCCCAGGCCTCTCTATCGTGGAGTCTCAGGGGAATTATCATTGGGTAACAACATAAGAACATAAGAATGGAGGAAACTGCAGCGGGCCTATTGGCCCATACTGGGCAGTCCCGTTTACACCCAACCCCTATTGCTCATATAAGCATCCAACCTATGTTTGAAGCAATTCAGCGTATTCGAGTTAATAATGATATTTGGTAACTTATTCCATTCATCCACTACTCTGTTTCCAAAACAGTGTTTACCTATTTCACGCCTAAATCTAAATTTGTCTAAATTAAAACCATTGTTACGAGTTCGCTCCTGGTTGGATAGTTTGAGTACCTTTGTAATGTCCCCTTTGTTTAGCCCTGCCTTCCACTTATACACCTCTATCAAGTCGCCCCTCGCTCTACGTCTCTCAAGGGAGTGCAAATTAAGATGCTTTAACCTGTCTCTATACTCAAGGTTCCTAATGCCCGGGATTAGTCTAGTCATTCTCCTCTGAATTCTTTCCAAGGATTCTATATCCATTCTGTAATACGGTGACCAGAACTGAACTGCATAATCCAGGTGTGGTCTCACAAGAGCAAGATACAGTTTTAGGATGACCTCGCTAGTCTTGTAACTAACACTCCTTTGTATGAACCCAAGTACTTTATTAGCCTTGTTACGAGCAAAAACACATTGTTTACTTGGCTTAAGGTTCCTACTTATCATTACTCCTAAATCTCTCTCGCAGTCGGATTTCTCTATGGCATCGTTGTTCATCTGGTATCTGGTTTCCCTGTTTACATCTCCTATACTGAGTACTTTACATTTGTCCACGTTGAATTCTATCTGCCATTTTTCAGACCATTCGAAAAATTTGTTTAGATCTTCCTGTAGTTTTGCCGAGTCCTCGTCAGATTTGATAACACGTCCTATTTTAGTGTCATCAGCAAATTTACTTATGTTGCTGTCTATGCCGATATCTATGTCGTTTATGTATATAATAAATAATAATGGTCCAAGTACTGAGCCTTGGGAAATGGGGAACTCCAATTGTGACGTTGCTCCAATGGGACTTAGTGCCGTTAATGCTCACTCGCTGTTTCCTGTCCTGTAACCACGCCCTAATCCATTTAAGGATGTCACCTTTGATGCCATGAGCTTCTACCTTTCTAATTATTCTTTCGTGGGGGACTCTGTCGAAGGCTTTGCTAAAGTCGAGATATACCACATCATAATTGTGCCCCTCGTCCACCGATTCGAAAACTGATGAAAAGAATGTTAATAGATTAGTTATGCAAGAACGTCCGCTTGTGAAGCCATGCTGGGAATCATTGATCAATCCGTGCTTCTCCAGGTGATTTCGAATAGAGTTTGAAATGATTGCTTCCAGTAATTTGCCTACTATTGATGTTAGACTGATTGGGCGGTAGTTAGAGGATAGTGATCTATCCCCCTTCTTGAAAATCGGTATTACATTCACTATCCTCCAGGATTCTGGTGCTACACCTGTTTTTAAGGACATGTTAAACAACTTTGCTAAGGGCATACTAAGCTCTTCCTTACATTCCTTTAATACTCTGGCAAATATCTCATCGGGACCAGGTGACTTATTAGGCTTTAGTTTGTCTATTTGCTTACTAACATCGTTACTAGTCACTACTATCTCACTTAATTTGTTTTCTTCACTATCTCTGAATAGAGTCGGTGCCTCGAGTATCATGTTTAAATTTTCGGTGGTGAAAACTGTTGCAAAATATTTATTAAAATTATTGCTCATTTCTCCGTCGTTATCAGTGAGCTCGCCGGAGTCTGACCGTATTGGTCCAATCTTTTCTCGTGTTTTAGTTTGATACATTTGGTAGAATCCTTTGGGGTTTGTCTTCGCCTCCCTAGCTATCCTTACCTCATTATTCCTCTTTGCTTTCCTTATCTCGATTTTAACCCTACTCGCCAATACCCTATAATAGTCCCGGAGGTGAATTTCGCCACGATTTATCCTTCTACCTATAGCCTTCCTTTGGCCAATGATGTTCTTTAAATAATTATTTATCCATTTAGGGTCATTGTTGTCTGATCTGAGTTTTTTGTATGGTATGTTCTGCCTTTGTGCATAAAGTAACTCACTATTTAAATTGTCGTGGAACTCGGCAATCTCAGATCTCGTTATCAGGTCGGTGTCATCTGTCAGGTTCACGTTCAAGGGCGACACCCCCTCTCTCAGCTGCCTCTTTAAACTGTCAAAGTTTGCCCTTCTGAAATCTGGTACTTTAGTGGAATTTTCCTTACGTCTGGCCTGAAAATCTAACTGGAATTGAATGTCTTTGTGATCGCTGTTTGCAAGTTCGTTCCCTACCTCGACATTGCTAATGAGGTTTTCTCTGTTCGACAGAACTAAATCGAGTATATTATTACCCCGTGTGGGTTCGGTTATATGTTGACTTAGGAAACAGTCCTGGATCGTCTCGAGAAAATCCTCTGATTCTGAGTTACCCGTAAGGTCAGTCCAATCTATTTGGCCAGGGTTAAAGTCGCCTACTATACAGACTTTGATGTGTATGGAAGCCCTGCGCATTTCATCCCAGATAAGTCGCTCATTGACGCTATCAAGATTGAGGGGTCTATATATTACTCCTGTGATTAATTTTTCCCGACCGTCGCTTAATTCTATCCAAATTGTTTCTGTATTCCTCTCAGTTTTTATTTCCTTATTTATTTCACACTTCAGATTATCCCTAACATAGATTGCTATTCCGCCTCCTTTCCTGGTCTGCCTATCAGTATGGAACAGTTTGTAACCCGCAATTTGGTATTCGACTGGTAGCTCACGTGTGTCTAGGTTGATCCATGTTTCAGTGAATGCAATTATATCGATTTTTTCGGTACATACCAAGGCCCTAATATCATCCATTTTGTTTCTCATACTTCTACTGTTCACATAGTATACATTTAAGTTAGTCGTGTTCTGAGTCCTCCCCTTACCGCGAATAGTTTTAAACTCCCTGTCTAATTTAGTTTTGTCATCATTCCTAACACTATTTCCCTGTAATCTTTCACTTTGTTTACCCGCTGCCACTGTAGTCTCCTCCACCCCCGTGCTCATATGTTCCCTTAGCAGTTTAAAGACTATATCTTTTGAACTGCCCTCTCTAGAGCCCCAGCCAGGGTTGCTACTCCTTCCCTAGACAGGTGCACCCTATCCCTAGCATAAAGGTCCCTTCTGCCATAGAAGTTGTCCCAGTTGTCAATGAATGGGACTGATATTGACTTGCAATATCTGTCAAGACGGTCGTTGACACCAACTGCCCTTGACAACCATTCACTGCCAACTCTCCTTCTAGGCAGGACACCTCATATGATAGGGATCCCTCCCTTAGTCCTAATACGATCTATAGCTGCCTTGAACTTATCAAGAAGCTCCTCGCTCCTACACCGGCCAATATCATTGCCTCCTGCACTGAGGCAGATAATGGGTTTGTTCCCATTACCAGACAAGATATTGTCCCTCCTGTCAATTATATCCCCCACCCCAGCTCCTGGCAAACACACCCTCATCCTATTTTTGTTTTTACCACAAAAGGCCCTGTCCATGTACCTTACCTGTGAGTCACCAACAATTAAAGTTTTTATACCTTCCTTGTCATCCCTGTCCCTGACTGTACTAACGTCCAATTCGTCTATCAAGGGACTGAACCGGTTGGTACACTTAGCTGTTGTTGTCGTTGTTGTCGTATCCTTGGTGTACTTCTTCACCACCAGCTTCGTCTTCCCACTACTCACAACTTTCCACTCCTTTGAGTTTTCGTCAGACACTGGTTTTACTCGTCCAGCCTCTCCTTTTAACTTCGCCAGTTCTTTCCTTAATTTCAGGTTCTCCAACGTGGCCTTCTCAATTTCTAACTTGGCCCTCGCCAATTCTTCAATGGACCACTCCAGTTTGTTCAACAAACTCTCATACCCAAGACCGCACATAGCACTGGCCATATCTGATAATTATCCCTCCGGAGCTAACCCTGCCGTGACCTTTCCCCTAGTGAGGTCAGAACACAACTGAGTGAGGTCTGAACACAACTGGGACCTCTCTGTGTGAAGGTTAGCTTGGGTAAGACTCAACTGCCGAGTTGCTTTTTCACTGACTTAAGCACTGTTCACCACTATTCAACACTGGTTCTATTACTTTCCCAAATGAAATAGTAACTTCTGGCGAGAACTTGTTGTTATTCCGGTGGGGAGGAGGGTTCAGGGGAGGGAGGAGGGTTCAGGGGAGGGAGTTGGTATGGACCAACATAACAGTTGACGAGGCTGCTGCTGAGCAGCGCCAGGTGCGTCTGACCCGTCTTGACCCGTCGGTGGTCAAGGATAAAGTGTGTGTGTGTGTGTTTAAAATACATGAAAAAACATCGGAAAAATATAGTTTTGAACCTAATATAACATAACCTAACCTAATCTAACCTTACCTTACCTAATCTGCCTCATTTACACACGATTGCAGAGTTTCAATTGTTTCTCGTACGATTGACAACACAACATACACGTACATACTGTATATTGTTTCTCACTTTTGATCTTTTATTCAATTTTGTTTATTATTATTATTATTATTACATTTTCGCCCCTAGACCCCGATGTGGATCATTGACCTGTGCCCTGGTGTGTTAATCCCCGTAAAAAAAAAAGAAAAAAAAAACTAACAGGGGGTGCTCCACAGTTGTTCGATGTTTTGGGTGTGTACCTCCACGAACGATTATATGTAATATAATATTAAATATCTCGCTTATACATAATTTTCGTTAGAAATGCCATTGAAGAATAGTGTCTGAGAATTGTCAAAATTACTGATTGCCTTACCATCCACTGCTTGACTTGTATCAAATGAGCCTCACACAGGGTATTCTGCCTAAGACATGGACTCAAGGAAACATAGTACCAATTCCTAAAGCTAACTCTCCAAACTTCAGGCCCATTTCACTCACAGCCTGGATGAGTAAAGTGCTTGAAAGTGTTGTTTTTAACCGTCTCATGTTTCAAGACAAACTGGCCCCTAATCTGTATGGGTTCATGCCCTAGCGTAGCACACAGACATGCTTTGGAGAATATCTTGTTCACTCAAAAGATAAGACACAAACAGCCTTCATAGACCTTAAATCAGCCTTTGGTGTAGCTAATAGAGACATTATACTTGAACAACTAGTTAATTTTGGCATCCAAGGTAACCCCCTGACATGGATAAAGGGTTATCTGTCCAAAAGGTATGCCAGTGTTCTGTTTAGGGGAGTTAAAAGTGCCAGAATGAGAGCATTTGAGTTTGGCACGCCTCAGGGAGGAGTGATAAGTCCTACGTTCGTTAATATACTGATGCACAAGCTTATTGCTGACATTCCAGTTCAGCCAAACGAGGCTGTAATATGCTATGCTGATGATATCTGCATTATGACACAGCCCAAGCTCAGGCTCCAAGCCTTGCTGGATGTATTTCCTCAGAGCTGTGGAATATGGTTTCATAATATCTGTTGACGAGACGAGGGTCCTCAATCCTCGTCCTGCTCACCCTCTGCCTCTTGACTATAACATTAACAGCATGCCCTTGGAACTATGTAGCTCTTATAAATATCTTGGAATTTGTGTGAATGATGCAAACTTTGTCAGCAACCTTCGTGCCAAACTAATGCAGAGCATTAAACCCCTCAGAACCCTTGTTGGCAAGGGCTATGGAACTTAACATCACCTATGCAACTCAACAGCCTTGAGGTTGTGCAAAATGAAGCCATGTGCATCATTCTAGGATGCCCAAAATCAACCAGAATTGTAAACATGAGGAAAGACCTCGGGCTGCCCTCCCTATCTGAGAAGATAGCTCCACTTAATACCATGTTTTGTGTCAAAGTTTTGAAGAACAATGGTCCCTAAACTACAGCTCAAACTGAATCGATGTTCTATCTAAGTAATCCCAACTATCTCGCTAACCTTCCACAAAGACTCTCTTTGGGGCGTGGCTTTATAAGAGTGTTGCAGATATCTTGAAACTGAATGTCTCAATCACCCCAGACGAACCCATTAATGCCATTCCTCCTTGACCGGATATATCAGTTCCTATTAATTACACTCCTGTTGGTAGTAAGCAAATGTTAAAAACCGATGTGATGAGATGTGTCACACTTGAAACTATTAACAGACTCATAGAGAGTATTAAATCAAGTGAATGTTATTCTTTTACTGATGGTTCTGTGCAGACAAACACAGGTAGAACAGGCTGTGCAAATGTAATATATAAAGAAAAAGAGATGATAGTGTCAAACAAGCAAAGGCTGAACAACTGGGCCAGCACAACACAAACTGAACTAACTGGAATCTACTTAGCTACAGACTGCCTTAAATAAAATGGAGGTGGGGTGATATTCTGTGACTCTCAACGTGCTTTGAAATCAATGAACAGCCCGTCAGGTTCTATGTCTAAAGTTGTTTGTGATATTAAAAGAAATGTGATAACTGCCAATGAGAACAACTCTCGTATCGAATTTGTGTGGATTCCGTCCCATGTTGGAATTAGGTATGATGACTTTGCTGATAGACTCGCCAATGAGGCATGTAAGAAAGAAAATGTTGGCCGTGACCTTGGCCTGTCCAATGCTCTGTACTTAAAAACATTCAAGTCAGAATCATGAACTCTGATCTAGAAGAACTGAGACGTGGCAGTTGTAGCATTAGTAAATATGACAAATTTTGTGACAAGAGGTACCGGTATGGCCAGCATAAGGACAGAACTAAACAATGTGATATAGTTGTGGCCAGAATTAGGCTAGGATACAGACACATCTGGCAAGTAAATAACGCTGTACCCATACCGGAACACTCGCAAGTAAACTTTGTGATAAACCTTTAAGGCATACACTTGAACACTATATTATTGAATGTGACACTGTCAAAGACTTGAGGCCACCTGGCTTATTGTATCATGAACTTTGTAATTACTACATTGTATCAGGGGTGATTGAGATCATTGTTGCTGTTTTCCAAAATTTGCTAGCCCACTCTGATTAGTCTTCAATTAGAATATGACTTCCAATGTACATGAACCACTGTCCTGCATGGCAGTGAACAGTGACATCACCCACATGACTCTGACCTATATATACTGCTAATGAATATGATGTATTTCTTTGTGTATGAACCTCCGTCCTGCGCGGCAGTGAACAGCGACATCAACCCACATGAATCTGACCTACATATGCTGTTAATCAATAAGATATATTCCTTTGTGTATGAGCCTCTGTCCTGCATAGCAGTGAGAAGTGATACCACCCTCAGTGTCAAGACCTAACTGAATTACTCAGAATAGCCTAGCAAACTGTACTCCAAGCTTTGTCAATAAATCTGTTAAACTAAAGAGCAACTATAAAATCCCCGAGATCCGTTCACTGGCAACAGGTGAAAAATAATATATATATATATATATATATATATATATATATATATATATATATATATATATATATATATATATATATATATATATATATATATATATATATATATATTAATAGTCTCTCTTTCCTCCATTACTACACCACATATCCAACCCTCCAACATACACTCCGTCAAAACTGCATGGAACATAACTCCCGAAGGAGTAAGACCAGACGCCAACAATAAGAGAATCGTATATTCCTTAACAATCCTCACTCCTCACTCTCCTCACTCGCCTCATCTATAACAATTGCAATATGGCTTCTTTTCCCGGATATATGCGGGATAATATAGCATTCGAGATGAAAATTTTGACGTTTGTGGCTACCTGACTACCTCTTACTTGGTGGTGGATACGTAAATATTTAACTCGTATATATTGGTAAGGTGTCTTGATGGTATTCGATGTACGGTAGGTTGAGTAGCGGATGATTAAGGAAAGTCCTCAAATATAAGTAAGGAACGAAGAAACAGAGAATATAGAAAGAAATAATTTGAGGAGTGACGAAAAAGACTCAAAAACACACGTATTATGACAAAGAATAATAATAATATGATATTTCCTGAAATATAACTTTAACGTAGCTTATCTAACTTAACTTACACTTAGCTAGCCAATTTTAACCTAACCTAACCTACAGTAAACTAATCAAATTTATCTAACGCAACAGAACAATTGAACCCCAATATAGAGATGATTTGACAACATTAGATGAAAGTATAGGTTAGAAAAATCATGAATGAAATTATAAATTCTTCATTTCTCTATAATCAACCGAATCCAGCCACACTCAACCAAGTAGGGATCTGAATTGACTTAAACCAGGAAGAAATTAAATTAGATTCTTAAGATGAGGACTGGTTAAATTAGCATAAATTAGTAAGGACATATAGAGTGTTCATTCAGGTGCAGCTAAGCGTAATCAGTTCCACCAGAATTAATTAATCAGATTATATCACTTGACTTCAACATGGTTTCACATTAATCTCTTAGGCTAAAAGATATCTGAATTAATTTATACACGTATATCAATTTACATATATAAATATCTTAGTTAACGTATATAATTGCCTAAATTGAAATATAGAATTATATAGATCGACATATACAAGTATTTAATTAACATATAAAATTGACTAAAGTATCAGATTATTAAATTTAAATATCAAAATATCTAAATTAACACAAAATATCTAAAGTGTGATATATAGAAATACTGATATTAACATACTTCAGTATTAAAATTAACAGAAGCACAGTATATAAATGAGCAATATATATTCTTCGTTCTTCCACAGTTAACTGCAAGCAAATACAAAAAAATACAACATATCTTAACATAGCATTAATCATCCCCACTTGGCTATAGGCTAAGAACATAGATTAACACTTAACAAGTGTAATCAAGCACTGGTTATTTGAAGTGTTAAGGTGCACTTGAAAAAAATATATATATTCCTAACGCTAAAAAATAAAAGATCCATAAGCTTGGTCAGAAAAGGCAAGATTTACACTGAATCAAAGCAAGCAACAATATCTTAATTAGGTGTCATTTTATTCAGGGAACACATCGTACACACGGAGGGTAAGATACCATATTCAGGAGGAAGGTAGTTCATTGTACTTAGGGTGCTTTCATCGTACTCAAGTGGTTAAAATACGGTACTCGAGGAGAAGAATAACTCACTGCACTGAGGGGGCTATCATCATACTCAAAGAGATTATTGCATTCAGACGTAAGGATACCATAAGCGGGGTGGTAAATATTCAGGGGTTAAGATTGGGTTATTTCACTCTTCTCAGGGGGTTTCATAGTACTCTGGGGGTTTAAGTTATCACATTCACTGAGTTAATTACTGTATTCAGGAGTTATAACTGTACTCAATGTGCGAATTCCTTACATTCAGAGTGTTGAAATCGTACTTAATGGCCTAATACATTGTACTCAGGTGGCTGTAATCGTACTCATTGAGCTAATACATTGTTCTCAGGTGGTTGTGACCGTACTCATTGGCCTAATACATTGTACTCAGGTGGCTGTAATCGTACTCATTGAGCTAATACATTGCTCTCAGGTGGTTGTGACCGTACTCACTGGCCTAATACATTGTACTCAGGTGGCTGTAATCGTACTCATTGGGCTAATATATTGCACTCAGGTATATGCAATCGTACTCATTGGGTTAATACATTATATTTAGGTGGTTGTAACGGAACTCACTGGGCTAATATATTGTACTCAGGTGGTTGTAATCAGGCTCACTGGGGTAATACATTATACTCAGGTGGTTGTAATCGTGCTTACTGGGCTAATATATTGTACTCAGGTGGTTATAACTGTACTCACTGGGCTAATACACTGTACTCCGGGCAGAGGGGTTTGATCGTACTGAAGATTTTAATCTTGATTTGGGGGAAGTCTGGTAAAGCCTGAATTTTGTCGGTCACAAAACATGTGGTGGTTCATATATGCAAAGAAAAACACGGGTCTTCACTGTGGACTGCCGGGGGCAAGCAGGCTGGAGTTGCTGTATGTGTGTGTGTGTGTGTGTGTGTGTGGGAAGGGGGGTTAGGAGGCTAGTGACTATATGTGTGTGTGTGTGTGTGTGTGTGTGGGAGGGGTCAGGAGGCTAGTGACTATGTGTGTGTGTGTGTGTGTGGGAGGGGGAGGTTAGGAGGGCTAGTGACTATATGTGTGTGTGTGTGGGGAGGGGGCGTTAGGAGGGATAGTGACTATGTGTGCGTGTGCGTGTGTGTGTGTGTGTGTGTGTGTGTGTGTGGGAGGGGAGGATTAGGAGGGCTAGTGACTATATGTGTGTGTGCGTGTGTGTGTGTGTGTGTGTGTGTATATGTGAGGGTTAGTGACTGTATGTGTGTAGGTGGTTGTGAATATGTGTGTGGGGGTGACTGTACGAGTGTGTGTGTGGAGGGTAGTGGCTATATGTGTGCGTGGGGTAGTGACTATATGTGTGTGTGTGTGGGGTTAATGACTATGTGTGTGTGTGTGTGGGGGTGTGGTGACTATATGTGTTTGGGGGTAGTGACTATATGTTTGTGAAGGTGGTAGTGAATATGTGTGTATTAGTCCTGTCTTATAGACAGAAATATTTATATAAATGTGGGTTAAGTGCATTAAATTTGTATAACTATCACACCGCTATCAACTTATGTTCCCTTCCTTACCCGTTGATTCTTGATGAGTTAATGGGGCTGAAACATGTAAAAGTATATAGGGATTTAGTAGCGAAACCCAATTGTCTTTTCCTAATTCATTAGGAAATTATTTTATATATATTTCCAAGTGTGTATCACCGCAACTTAATTACTGTAGCTATGGGTGTTAAATGAGGACGGAGGCTATCTTATAGTAGCTCTGCTAAATACGTCCGATTGATGTGAGACTGGGAGTGATCTTGAGTAGGGACCCTCGAGGGAGAACGGAAATTTTTCCGACGTCCTCCCTCGAGGAAAGACGGAATCACATCAACGATGGCTCTAAATAACGTCTTCCTCTCATCAGGGTTATCAAAATACTGCCCGGAATAGGTCGCCAGGGAGCCGGATTCCTTAACACAGCAGTAAGTGACATGACTTCCCGTGGACACACCTTATTACGTGCTCTGAACATGAACCTCATGGCAAGTGGAAACTTACAAGGGATGATAGTTATACAAGTCGAATGTAATTAACCCTCATTTATATAAATACTTCTGCCTATAAGACAGGGGCTAATATATGTGTGTGTGTGTTGGGGTAGTGACTATATGTGTGTTTGTGGGGAACTGTAATGACTATATGTGTGTGTGTGGGGGTAGTGACTATATGTGAATGTGGGGGCAGTGACTATATGTATGTGTGGGGGTAGTGACTATATGTGTGTGTGGGGGTAGTGACTACATGTGTGTGGGGGGGTAGTGACTATATGTGAATGTGGGGGCAGTGACTATATGTATGTGTGGGGGTAGTGACTATATGTGTGTGTGGGGGTAGTGACTACATGTGTGTGGGGGGGTAGTGACTATATGTGTGGGAGGGTAATGACTATATGTGTGTGTGTGGGGGTAGTGACTATATGTGTGTGGAGGGTAATGACTATATGTGTGTGTGGGGATAATCATCAACTGATCATGTGTATGTGTAGGGTAGTGACTATATATATATATATATATATATATGTAACCGGTCGGAATTTGCTGGACTTTAATTTCTCACTTGACTTGGGGTTTATTAAAATTTAATAGATGGTAAAGGCAGTGGAAGCGCCCCTTTGAGAAAAATCCCGAACCAGCACAAGAACACTTAAATCTACTACACAAAATGAACTGTCCGTGACCCGTGGAAGGATAGCGTCTGTGACTGGGATGAATGAGACACTCTGTAAAATTTAGACACTTATATTCCCTCCAACACTACAAACACAATCAAATAATGGTACACCAATATGCGCACCTCTTAACTTAAACTTTAAACACTACTCTGGGGAATAAAAGTTATACATGACATAGAAATTATTAGAAACACAGGCAACAATAAATTTGAAGTATTAAGAAATGTTGTTTGCACACATGAACAGGCCTTAAGGGCTTTCACAAAATAATATCAGTCACTTAGGAAATGGCACTAAAAAATAAGAAATTAAATACTCCACAATGAATAGGCCTTAAGGGTTTTCAACAAAATAATATCAGTCACTGAGGAATGGTAATAAAATATAAGAAATTAAATACTCTACAATGAATAGGCCTTAAGGGCTTTCAACAAAATAATATCACTCAACAAAATTATAGCACCCAACAGGTGTACACTTCCTAACCTAACCTAACCACTGCTCTGGGGAACAAGGTTATACCTGAGATCAGAATTATGAAGAATTAGAGGCATTAAAAGAATCAAATCACAGTATCACTCTGGTTCCACTTAATGGCACAAACATTCAAAAAAACACTACTATCAAAATTATTTAAGAAATATTAAACTACAACACGTCAAGATAATATCAGTCCGAGGAATGGTGTTAACTACACCCGTGATAAGGAAGATAAAATGTTCCTCTAGGTATCTCCTAGAGTCCTAGACTCACGGTCTCAGTGTGTGACCATTAATATACTCAGATAGCCTCAGTGTACTCCCAGTGCGTCCATGGGCAGGAAGAGAGTGAGCCAATCAGACCTTGTGCAGTTGAGAGAACTTTAGCTTCCCGTTAGCAAGAGGGTTTCACTAGCTGCTCGGGACATGTGGGGTTGTGCACCGGAGTGGTAAGAACTGATCACCCACTGCTGATGCTGGTCCTGTGTCGTGTTAGTTGTCGGGAGCACTTTCGTTCACCAAGAGATCCTTTGCTACCCCGCCAAACAGTGACAGGCCTACACCGATCGGTCCAATGGCGACAATCGCCACCCCAATCATCAACGGCAGTCTCAAACGGCAGTCAATCTCGCAGTCAACTCCAGTCAACTCCAATCAAGTGGGTTCTGACGGAAACCCTGAAAATGAACTCACTGTTAGCCCTAGTTTACTTTATCACTGCCCTATCTAACCCCTGTCTGAGATCGAATGACTTACTTGTTATACTGCAATAGCGCAGCACAGGTGACTAGGCCACGACTATTTCTGATGGACGGAACGTCTTTGTCTGTGTGAATCGCCCGGACTGGCCTAGCCAGCGTCGTGTCTCCTCAAGGCGCTAGCTTGGGCTACGTGATATATTTTCCGCCTAACTAATAACTCCTGGGACACCCGTAACATTATTCAGACCTAAACGATCTATACACTTAAATTCAATAATAGTCCCTTAACTTCATGAATCGCATCATTATTAATTCGGTAAATTACATTTAATATCATATAGGCCTAGTTCCGCAGTCTTCGCCACGAGCAGAGCAGCGCCCTCCCCCTCAGATGACCTTGAACGCTCAGTATCACTCATGGCGGGGCATTTGAAATTACATCCTGAAATTTCTGGATATCACATATATATATATATATATAATATATATATATATATATATATATATATATATATATATATATATATATATATATATATATATATATATATATATATATATATATATATATGGAGGGTAGTGACTATATGTGTGTGTGTGTGTGTGTGGGGGGTAATGACTAAATGTGTGGGGGGGTAGTGACGCTTATATATAAATATATATATATATATATATATATATATATATATATATATATATATATATATATATATATATATATATATATATATATATATATACACACACTAGCAGAATCGCCGCCCTCCGGACGGCTCATCTGCTAAGCCACGGTAGGACGCCACCCTCCGAGAGGCTCCACATTCTCTCACTGTTCAGTCCCCAAAACTTCTTCTTCCATCAATAGTTCATTAACGGTGTATGTAAGTTCCACCATGTTTTTCACTACAACGGTACAGCAAAGTATATATTTTTTAGCATTAAACTGTTATTATTTTATTGTCTAATCATCATTACATATAACACCATCCATCATCACTACATATAACATCATCGATCATCACGACATATAACACCATCCATCATCACTACATATAACATCATCCATCATCACTACATATAACACCATCCATCATCACTACATATAACACCACCCATCATCACTACATATAACATCATCCATCATCACTACATATAACACCATCCATCATCACTACATATAACACCATCCATCATCACTACAGATCGGTAAAGTAGTTTCCGAGATTCTCGTGCAGACACACACACAAACAGACTTCTTTGTTTTATATAGATAAATTATCTAATCATCACTATATATAACACCACCCTTCATCACTACATATAACATCATCCATCATCACTACATATAACACCGTCCATCATCACAACATATATCACCATCCATCATCACTACATATATCAACGATAACATCATCCATCATCACTACCACCACCATCTTTACCACTAGTATCAACCAGTCTCTACCACCACCACTATCACCACAAACATGCCGCTATCACCATCACCACCACTACCACAGTCACTACTACCGTCACCACCACCACTACACATAACATCATCCATCATCACTACATATAACACCATCCATCATCACTACATATAACATCACCCATCATCACTACATATAACACCATCCATCATCATCACTACATATAACACCATCCATCATCATCACAACATATAACACCATCCATCATCACTACAGATTGGTAAATTAGTGTCCGAGATTCTCGTGCAGACACACACACAAACAGACATACTTCTGTGTTATATATATATATATATATATATATATATATATATATATATATATATATATATATATATATATATATATACGTGTGGGGTAATGACTATATGTGTATGTGTGGGGTAGTGACTATATGTGTGTGTGTGTGGGATAGTGACTATATGTGTGTGTGGGGGGTAGTGAGTATATGTGTGTGTGTGGGGGGGTAATGTCAATATGTGTATGTGTGGGTGTAGTGACTATATGTGTGTGTGTGGAGAGTAGTGACTATATGTGTGTATGTAGGAGTGGTAAATATATGTGTATGTGTGTGTGGGGGGTAATGACCATATGTGGGTATGTAGGGGCTATTTACAATATATGTCGGGGGGTAATGTCTATATGTCTGTTGGAGTTAGACGCTATATGTGTGTGTGAGTGTGATGGGGGTATTGACTATATGAGTTTGTGTGTGAGGGGGGGGTGTAGGGACTATATGTGTGTGTGTGTGTGGAGGTAGTGACTATATATGTGTGTGTAGATAAAGAGTCTGTCTGAGTTCATTTACTTGGTGGCGCCTTAGTCCTCTTCAAGGTAATCCTCTTGGGACCTCACACACTTCTCCCAGCGTCCCTTCCACTTTTCAAAACAGTCTGCAAAGTCCTCTTTCGGGATCTTCGTTAGTGGCCTCGTCGCATTCTCCTTAATCTCGTCCACGGTCTGATATCTCCTCCCTTTCAACTGCGATTTTAGCTTTGAGAAAAGCCAGAAGTCGCAGGGAACCAAATCTGGGCTCTAAGGGGGTTGAGAGACCTGGGTGATGCGATGTTTTGCCAAAAAACCCTGCACGAGACGTGAAGAATGGGCAGGTGCGTTGTCATGATGAAGCAGCCAGTCACCACTTGCCCACAGCTGCGGTCGTTTCTTCTTACCGCATCCCTCAGCCGGCGAAAAACTTCGATGTAGTACTACTTCGTTATTGTTTGGCCTGGACGAGATTAGGGAAAATGCGACGAGGCAGCTGATGGAGATCCCGAAAGAGGACTTTGCAGACTGTTTTGAAAAGTGGAAGGGACGCTGGGAGAAGTGTGTGAGGTCCCAAGGGGAGTTCCTTGAAGGGACTAAGGCGCCACTGTCCTAGGTAAGCAATATTTGTTTTAATAGTAAATGGCTGGATGCTTTCCGGACAGACCTCGTATGTGTGCGTGGGGGGTAATAACTATAAGTGTGTGTGGGTGGTTGTGACTATATGTGTGTGTGTGTTTTGGTGGTAAATATATGGGTAGGTGTGTGTGTGTGTTGGCGGGGGGGTTAGCGACTATATAATAATAATAATAATAATTTACGGTTTATTGAAAGAGCATGGCAACCGGAAGGCTGAAAATATACAATTACATAATTGGGGAATGGTTCTCTTGATTTACAAATGATGTACAAGTAACAAAAGTGATACAAATATGATATATAATAATTAGGTGATGATAATTTTTACAATGGTTGGGACTGCGCTGTTCTTGTAGCAATCAGTTCGTGCTCGTATGGGCTGGATGCGGTTGGGCAGGTGTGTGGCCACGTGGCCAGGACAGTAGCTTGGGGGAATGCAGGTGTGCTCCATCCTTCAGATTAGGTCAGGTGAAGCCGTGAGGTCAGGTCAGGTTAGGTCTGATCCAGCCACAATCAGTATTGCTGTGTTTTTGTGCTTTTCTTTCGAGTTGAAATTGCCACTTTTGTACATCACTTGTGGGTTGATCGTCAATCTTTGCACTGTACTGTTGGTGTGAGGATGTTGATAAATCCAGATGGGAAGGAGGAGATGGGGGAGGGGAGGGCCCGACAAACCGGGCTGGCAGCTGTCTCCATGATCAAGAGACCACGGCCGCGTTAGCGGGCAGCGCCGACTACCCACGTCCTTACCCTATGAAGGCTGAGGGAAGTATGTGTGTGTGTGTGGGGCGGGGGGGTAGTGACTATATATCTGTGTGTGGGGAAGTAGCGACTATATGTGTGCGTGTGGGGATAGTGACTATATGTGAGTGTGTGGAGGTAGTGACTACAGTATATGTGTGTGTGGGAGTAGCGACTATATGTGTGTGTGGGAATAGAGACTATATGTGTGTGTGTGTGGGAGTAGTGACTATATGTGTGTGTGTGTGTGTGTGGGAGTAGAGAGTATATATGTGTGTGGGATTAGTGACTATATGTGTGGGTGTATATGTGGGAGTAGTGACTATATGTGTGTGTGTGGGAGTAGTAACTATATGTGTGTGTGTCGGAGTAGTGATTATATGTGTGTGTGGAAGTAGTGACTATATGTGTGTGTGGGAGTAGTGATTATATGTGTATGTCGGAGTAGTGACTATATGAGTGTGTGAGCAGTGAATATATGTGTGTGTGTGGGGTTAGTGACCATATTTGTATGTGTGGGGGGAAATATATGTGTATGTGTGTATAGTGACTATATGCGTGTGTGTGGGGTTACTGACTATACATGTGTATGTGTGTGTGTGTGTGGAGAGTAGTGGACTATATATGTGTGTGTGGGGTGTAGTGACTATATGCGTGTGTGGGGTTAGTGACTATATATGAGTATGGGTGTGTGGGGGGGTGGTAAATATATGTTTATGTATTTGTGTGGAGGGGAAATGACTATATTTGTGTGGAGGGTAGTGACTATATGTGTATGTGGGAGGCAGTATTATCTACATGAGTGTGTGTGATTTGTGACTATATGCGTGTGTGGGAGTACTGACTGTATGTGTTTGTGTGAGTAGCGACTATATGTCTGTGTGTGGGGGTTGTGACTATATGTGTGCGTGGGGGTTGTGACTACAGTATATGTGTGTGTGGGCGTAGTGACTATATGTGTGTGTGTGTGGGGGGGGGGCGTGTTGTGACTATACGTGTGTGACTATACAAGACTAGCGAGGTCATCCTAAAACTGTATCTTGCTCTTGTGAGACCACACCTGGATTACGCAGTTCAGTTTGGTCACCGTATTACAGAATGGATATAGAATCCTTGGAAAGAATTCAGAGGAGAATGACAAGACTAATCCCGGGCATTAGGAACCTTGAGTATAGAGACAGGTTAAAGCATCCTAATTTGCACTCCCTCGAGAGACGTAGAGCGAGGGGCGACCTGATAGAGGTGTACAAGTGGAAGGCAGGGCTAAACAAAGGGGACATTACAAAGGTACTCAAACTACTCAACCAGGAGCGAACTCGTAACAATGGTTTTAAATTAGACAAATTTAGATTTAGGCGGGAAATAGGTAAACACTGGTTTGGAAACAGAGTGGTGGATGAATGGAACAAGTTACCAAATATCATCATTAACTCGAATACGCTGAATAGCTTCAAACATAGGTTGGATGCTCATATGAGCAATAGGGGTTGGGTGTAAATGGGACTGCCCAGTATGGGCCAATAGGCCCGCTGCAGTTTCCTCTATTCTTATGTTCTTATGTCCTTATGTTCTTATGTGTGTGGGGGGGTTGTGATTACAGTATATATGTGTGTGGGAGTAGTGACTATATGTGTGTGTGTGGGGGGATAGTCACTATATGTATGTGTGTGTGTGGGGTAGTAACTATATGGGTGTGTGTGGGGCTAGTGATTATGTGTGTGGGGAGGGGGGGAGGTAGCTACTGATAGTTACTAGTGTGCCCTGAAGAATGCAGTGATGGCTAGGGAAACACTGAGTAACACTGAGTCCGTTTATTATGGATGAGAGAAATACAAGTGGTGACTGGCGTGTGCCATGCACGGCTCACACAGTCAGACTAAGGCTGCCTTGCCATATGGCAGCTTCGGGGCAATGTTGCCACATAACACGTGCAGTGGTGCCACGTGATTATATATATAAATGCTACTCGGCACAGTAGCTTATGTACAGGGTTGCTACTCGGCACAGTAGCTTATGTACAGGGTTGCTACTCGGCAGAGTAGCTTAGATACATAACCTACAGCTACTATGTGTTTGTGTGTGTGTGGGGTATTGACTAACTGTGTGTGTGTGTGTGTGTGTGTGTGTGTTGCGGGGGGGTACTGACTATAAGAACATAAGAAAATAAGGAGTCTGCAATAGGCCGGTTGGCCTGTGCATGGCAGCTCCTGTCGAGAGTTACTACCAGTCTCTATCATCCGTGAATCTATCTAGCCTCCTTTTGAAACTTTTCAGAGTTCCCTCACTTACTACAATGTTGCTAAGCTTGTTCCACTCGTCCACCACCCTACTTGTGAGCCAGTTTCTTCCTATCTCCCTCCTAAACCTAAACTTATCCAACTTGAATCCGTTGCTCCGAGTCCTATCCTGTTCGGAAATTATAAGAACTTTATCTATATCCCCTTTATTGATTTCTTTCACCCACTTAAATACTTCTATCATATCTCCCGGCACTCTTCGTCTTTCTAGGGAATGCAAGTTAAGTTTCTTTAACCTATCCTAATATGGAAGGTTTCTAAGTCCCGGAATCATTTTTGTCATTCTTCGCTGCACCGACTCTAGTGAATTTATATCCATTCTATAATAAGGGCACCAGAACTGAACCGCATAATCGAGGTGCGGCTTGACTAGCGCAAGATATAGTTGCAATAAGACCTCTGCACTCTTGTTACTTACACTTCTAGATATAAAACCCAATACTCTGTTTGCCTTATTTCGAACATTAACGCACTGTTTTCTAGGCCGTTGGTCCGGGCTTACAAGTACCCATAGGCCTCTTTCACAAGTCGACTTCTCTAGGCTGATGTTGTTAAGACTGTATACATTATCAATATTAGTTTTTCCAATATTAAGTACGCTGCACTTGCTGGTGTTGAATTTCATTTGCCATTTTTCAGACCACCCCTGCAGTTTATTTAGATCCTCCTGTAATGCATTTGCATACTGCCCTGAATTAATCTGCCGCCCTATTTTGGTGTCATCCTCAAACTTGCTTATGTCACTGCTGATCCCAGTATCTAGATCGCTTATGTAGATTATGAACAAGAGTGGGCCTAGTACTGACCCCTGGGGAACCCCACTGGTTACACGGCC
>NW_024736068.1:0-6281 GCF_018991925.1 Homarus americanus
CTTCATTCCTTCCTTCCTTCCTTCCTTCCTTTGTTTCTTCCTTCCTTCCTTCCTTCCTTTGTTTCTTTCTTCCTTCCTTCCTTCTTCCTGCCCTCCTTCCCTTCTTCTATTCTTCTTTCCTCTCCTTCCCTCCCCCTCTGCTCTCCCCTCCCCTTCCCTCCTCTCCTTCCCTGCCCTCCCCACTCCCCTTCCCTCCCCTCTCCCTTCCAACTTTTCCTTACTTGCTTGACTCCTTCAGTGAGAGAATTTCCCCTTTTTTCTGCTACTTCCTCTAAAAATTACATCACTTTTCTCCAAGCGAGTGAGGGGAGAGAGGGAGAGGGGGGAGGAGGAGGAGGAGGAGAGGGAGAGAGAATCGTTGGGGTGTTTGTTGTTTTGGGGGGAATTCAATTTGATATCTTCTTTAAAACACTGACAAACACACACACTCTCTCTCTCTCTCTCACACACAACATTGAAAACTAATCTTCCAAAGCTGTATAACTGTAATACCCTATAAAACCATCCCTATACCACCAGTATCTCACTGTATTACTCTATGTAACACTGATTCTATTACTGTATCTTTGTATTACTCTATAAACTGTACCACTGTATTGTGTGGAGGAGGTTAATCATACGCCTGGCACGTATCACCGACCTTCTCAAACGCTGTTGCTGCCGGCGAGTGTTTACCTAACTTATCGTACATAACAACAACTCCTTATTCTGAAAAATGTTTTATATTGATGAATAAGAAGAAGGGTGAATAAAAACATAAGGAATAAGAAAGAAAGATAAAAATATAAATAATTAAAGTTTCTTGGTATTGTGTAATTTATAGTATAAGGAGTTTAGTTTAGTTAGACCAAATCACGTAAATAACACAAGAAAAAAATATTGGGAAGTTCACTTTCCTCTTCAACTGAATGTCCGTAAATTTTAGTTCGTTTCTTTCTGTAAACTCTGGTCAATACAGTGATTTCTGTGGTAAATAGTAATGTGTGTGTGTGTGTGTGTGTCTCAGTATACTTACCTGATATCGTCTCTATGTAGTTTTAATTAACCTGCCTGTGTGTTCACCTAACCTAACCAAAGGTATGTCTTTGCACTGTATACCTGGAGGTGGAAGTCTGTGGAATGCTGTGCATGGTATTGTGATTGAGGGGGCGATCACGTATTGTGTATGTAGTGTGTATGCATAAGTGAACATGCGTGCTTGTCTGTGCTCTTATTTGTGTAAGTATTTGAACAATATGTGCGCATGTGTTAATGTTACAGACACTTTTTAAGTTAAGCAATATAACCATATAACCTTAGTTTAAACCAATGTCAAGACCACTGGTCATAAGAAACAATACCTGTAGTCCTTGCTTGAACTTGGTGCAACGAAGCCTTCAGTGTCTACCATTAACAGCGGGGTCAGGCTCAGATGTCAACCAAGTCCCATTTTTAGTTTATTAAATATTTCTCATTAGCTTTTATATTTGTGTTAGACAAGAATTGTGGGTGTTGGCATAGTGAGATAGAACCGTTGTTCCAAAAGCCAGTTCAGGAAATCAAAAGTTGTGGCGAGATACTGTTTCGGAGCCAGTTTGAATAGTGAATAAAGAAAGTGTTGATTGTGTATCTTAGGATCCAAAGATTAGTACAATGTCAGATGGGAACTTTAAATGTGACCCTCAAGCAATGTTTAATGTTCGTAGTGGTACAAAGATGACAAATATTTTGGGTTCAGAGATACTTTTAACACACGTATAAATCCAAGAAAAAGTGTACTTGCCAATTTTAAACACTCAAACTGGCCTCTTCAGAAAATCAGTTAAATTGTTTTGTGTTTTTCATAATAACTTTTAAGGTCGATTGTTGTGTGGACAATGAAGTCAGAACACCCACGTGTGATTAACACGTGACGCCGTCGCCACGTATTAATTGACTTTTTTTTTCGTGTAGGTAGTCCGTTACTCTTCGAATAATCTCAAAATCATATTTATTACATTGTACCCACGTGTCCCCGTTTATCTACGGGTATATGTGGCTATGAGCAAGAATCCCACACATCAAGGTCAGGGTAATTCTGAAGAGTATAAATGCACAAGTTGTAGCTACGGCACATTTAGAAAGTACAGTAACCTGTATTACTATCACTGCGCATTTTGTGTTTCTCTGTCCAATGAACTCCGGAAATTTATCACTTGTGTCCGCTTGTAATTGCTTTCAGAGTTAAATGCAACTTGTACGCATGATAGCAATGAGTGTATTGAGCCATATGGAGCATTAGTTCCCGATTTCTTCCTGTACTAACACTGGATAAACCGCCCAAACGGCTAATAAGCTGATAAGTGGCGTATATGATACAAAAAAAATAGTGGTTGTTGGCACACATGGCCGTCGCCGCCCGATTCTCGTCTTCCTCCTTGATGTGGTGGAGGTGGACTGCAGGACCTGGTCTGAGAAGAGCATGGAGATGGCTGCTACATTATTGAGGCAAGACTTAATTTAATGAAGTAGTTTACACATCTGCGATGCCTATTGTTTTGATTTGAATTAATTAATAAGTTGTTTTATAATAAGGAAATACAGCAATATATGCATCAGGACATTTTGTGAGCAGTGCCTGACGTTTTACTTGCCGGTCTCTGATTCTGTTTTGTTCGCGATAAAATTTGCCGCCTTTATTTCTCCTAGAGAGATGACAGTGGTCTCTGAGAAAGAATACAGTACTGCAGATTAACATTCCCCAAGCCTTAGTTTCATATCTGGGAGGTGGGGATATTTGTTTGTTTTTTCACATGCTGATTAAGGGCTTCATGTTGGCGGCCCCAGTTAACTAACCCTAATTCTTCGGTTAGTATCATTACAGTATTGATGAACACGGTGAAGCCATGTACAGTGTATACCTGTTCATGTGTACACAGTGGATGTTAACATCTGTACTTAGTTTGTGAAGTGAAGTGTTGTGTGTTGCAGGTAAGGTCATAACTTCATTTGGCAAACAAACAATAAGAAATGTATTTTTTATCACCAGGAAATTGATAGCCCTTTCATGACTAAACACACACACACACACCACCACCATCATAACTCGTGTTCTTATTAGTACATATTCTATAAGAGTGGTTTCTACTTGTCTTAACTACCAAGTTAAGACAAGTAGAAACCACTTACGGAATGTGATGTTTCTCTCCGCCGTTAAGTTAGCTGGAGACTTTACACAGGTCACCTGTGTAGGTTATGTATCTAAGCTACTGTGCCGAGTAGCAACCCTGTACATAAGCTACTGTGCCGAGTAGCATTTATATATATAATCACGTGGCAACACTGCACGTGTTATGTGGCAACATTGCCCCGAGGCTGCCATATGGCAAGGCAGCCCCAGTCTGACTGTGTGAGCCGTGCATGGCACACGCGAGTCACCACTTGTATTTCTCTCATCCATAATAAACGGACTTCAGTGTTACACAGTGTTTCCCTAGCCATCACTGCATTCTTCAGGGCACACTAGTAACTTTCATGGCGCAGTGTCTAGGATCTGTGGACTTACAAAGTGTGTGAACAATGCCGACAGTTACGTCTGCCGGTGATGCGCGTCGACTCATAGTGTGTTGTGTTGTATTGCGCTGTGTTTCGCCGCGATGTGCAGTGTTGCGCCGTCACAGTGCGTTTTAGTGACGGTGGCAGTGCTAGTGTCAGTGTATTAGTGTGTGTCTAGAGCTGAGAGTTGTGCATTGGCCTGTTTTTTGTGGTACCCATGGAGCACGCAGGCGCGCACCCTTCTCGTGCGACATCCGGGGGACACTGACGGTCTTGCCGGACCACGCTCCCTCCGCTCTCTCAGACACACACACGCACGCACGCACGCACTCACTCACGGACAGAACAGTGGACCATATGCGTGATTTTTGCGCTGTTTATGTCATATATATGTGGTTCGAGCTGTTGAGGCGCCACTTTATATATTAAACAGTGCAGTCCACGCACACACAAAGATGGGAGGTAAGAAGGGACAACGTCAAGATGGGAGACACGACTCCCCACCACCTTCCCCTCCACCGGGCGCAGACTCATCCTCCACCTCCAGCGACGGACATCGCCACAATTCTGAAGTGGATGGACGACCGGGACGAGAGACGCAGAGAGATGGAACTTCAGAGGGAGGAGACACGAAGAGAGGAGGAAAAGTTGCGTTTTGAGGCACTATTGGCAACCCTGGCGCTAACCCACCCTCCCTCACTTGCAGGTAGCGCGCTTCAAGGCGCCAGTACACTCCCTCCTCCACCACACCAGCGTCCTCCAGGTACTCTTGCTACCCCAACAGCTCCCAAGGCATCTGTTCAACCCCCACCCGCCCTCTCACCAGACGTCACGTTTCGCTTACTTTTCGTGGTGGCGGTGAACTAGTTATTTCCGATAATTGGACCTTGACCTTGTCTTCTCCCAGACTGACAAGCTCATCCAACTGCGGATGTGTTTTTGTTGGCTGGGACCAGAGAGTTTGGAGCACGTTGCACAATGCGCACCGACTCCTCTTCGTGAACGGATGTGGCTCGACCTTTTTGCAGGAGCATGTTGCAGGTCAGAACAGCAGGCTTCGTCGCCGTGCCTTTACCAGCTGGCAAACTGAAATCGCTGACGACTTTTTGTACGCTTGAAGAGTTTGTCAGAGGAGATCGACGTCTGCAAGGCGCACAGCCGGGAATGTGAGGAAGCCTGGATCAAGCACGGGATCTTGACAGGTGTCAGGCATGAAGAGTTGGTGCAGCGACTCATCCCCCTGGACGCTTCCTCCACACTCCAGGTGGTAGTGACTGAATGTCGGTCGTACGAGGCCACCAAGTCCGCCACCTCTGCCTTACAGGCCCCACCTGCTGTGAGAGCTATCTCACAATACAAGAAGGATAAGAAGGCGGGCAACAACGCAGTATTCACGCCTCACGCCTGGTCATTCCTGTGGCGGCTGACAACACAGCCCAAGACTTGCGACTGCGCAAACGCCGCTGTCGATAGGATCAGCGGCCGTCAAAGGCCGCTGGTCTGACAGACAGGGTGCTTCCGCGAAACCACCGAAGGCATCAAAACTCTGGTCGCTATGGACACTACGACAAGTGCTGCCGCCAACCCAAGCCCAAAAGCCCGAGACGAGGAGGACAGCAGTGCACTTCCCTCAGGGTGGTTCGCACGCAGCCCCCTCCAGATGGCCCACGCAGCCCCAAGCAGCAGCGGAGTCACATCAGGAGGGTGGAATCGACCACACGCCCCAGGGCTACCCCTTCCCCTACTATCCGCGTCGCCGTCACACACGGTGATGTGTCGGGTCACATCGAGGTGATACCGGACACCGGCGCCGATACTACAGTGATTGGGTTGAAGCACCTCCAGAAACTGGGCCTCACCAAACGCGACCTGGGACCACCGCCGCAGCTGCTGTACTACAATGCGGACGGTTCCCAGATGCCGTACGCTGTGGGCTCCTTTCAAGCAGAGATCACCTACGGCGACAGGTCGTGTCACGGATGGATCGACGTGCAGCCTACTCTTGCTACACCCTTGTTGTCGTGGGAGCACTGCAAGGAGTTAGGCGTGGTGCCCAGAGACTTTGCCGAGCAGATCCCAGCTCCTCGTTACACCGCCAGCAGGGTGCGTGAGTCGACGAGCGTCTCGCCTGGCGCTGCCACACAGAGCTGCCCAGAACCTGCGTCCACTCCCTTCCCGCCTCCACCCAAGTCACGGCTGCTTCCTCTTCACAGCGAGACGTCTCCTTCATCCGCAAGGGCCTACTTCCTGAAGGAGTACTCGGATGTGCTGGTAACGAAGGAGGCCCTACGGACCGCGCCACTGAAGGCTATGGCGGGTCCGCCTATGAGGATACACCTGCGGGAAGATGCACAGCCGTTTGCCATACACACTCCCCGGTTGATTCCTCTCGCCTTCAGGGATTCAGTCAAGAAGGAACTGGATTCCATGGTGGCCCAGGGTGTCATCGTGCCCGTTGGTGACGACCCATCCCCTTGGTGCCACCCTTTAGTTGCTGTGGCTAAGACTAACGGTGGAGTGCGGATTACTACCGACTTGTCTAAGCTTAACAGCCAGGTGTCCCGTCCCGCCCACCCTTCACCCACACCTTTTGCAGCTATACGGAGTGTGGATCCGAAGGTACGGCACTTCTCGACGATGGACGCCCTCTGTGGTTACTGGCAGATCCCACTGAAGAAGGAGGATCAGCCACTGACCACTTTCATCACGCCTTACGGACGCTTCCGCTACTGCCGTGGCCCTCTGGGATTCGCTGCTACGGGGGACGC
>NW_024736069.1:0-25119 GCF_018991925.1 Homarus americanus
TGTAGTGAAGCGTATTGCTGCGGCTTTTTTAACCTATAGTGATGATTGTAGTGGTGACTGTTATAACTTATAGAGATGGTTATGATGATGGCTGTTATAACCTACATTAATAGTTATGGTGGTGACTATTAAAACCTACAGTGATGGTTATGGTGGTAGCTGTTACAGTCTACAGTGATGGTTATGGTGGAGTCTGTTATGAAATATAGTGACGGTTGTAGTGACTGTTATAACCTACAGTGATGGTGTAGTGGTGGCTGTTATAACCTATAGTGATGGTTATGGTGGTGGCTCTCATAACCTACAGTGTAGTGATGGTGGTGGCTATTATAACCTACAGTGATGGTTATGGTGGTGTCTGTTATAACCGACAGTGATAGTTATGGTGGTGACTGTTGTAACCTATAGTGATGGTTATGGTGGTGGCTGTTTTAGCCTATAGATGGTTATGGTGGTGACTGTTATAACCTATAGTGATGGTTATGGTGGTGGCTATTATAACCTACAGTGATGGTTATGGTAGTGGCTGTTATAACCTACAGTGATGGTTGTGGTCGTGACTGTTATAACCTATAGTGATGGTTATGGTGGTGGCTGTTATAACCTACAGTGATGGTTATGGTGGTGACTGTTATACCCTATAGTGATGGTTATGGTGGTGACTGTTATAACTGATGGTAATGGTGATGGCTGTTGTAACCTACAGTGATGGTTAAGGTGGTGACTGTTATAACCTACAGTGATGGTTATGGTGGTGGATGTTATAACCTACAGTAATGGTTATGGTGGTGGCTGTTATAACCTACAGTGATGGTTGTAGTGGTGACTGTTATAACCTACAGTTATGGTTGTAGTGGCGACTTTTATAACCTATAATGATGGTTATGGTGGTGGCTTTTATAACTTATAGTGATGGTTGTAGTGACTGTTATAACCTACATTGATGGTTATGGTGGTGATTGTTATAACCTACAGTGATGGTTGTAGTGACTGTTATAACCTATAGTGATGGTTGTAGTGGTGACTTTTATAACCTACAGTAATGGTTATGGTGATGACTGTTATAACCTATAGTGATGGTTTTGGTGGTGGCTGTTATAACCTTTAGTGATGGTTGTAGTGGCGACTGTTATAACCTACAGTGATGGTTGTAGTGACTGTTATATCCTACAGTGATGGTTGGGGTGGCTGTTGTAACCTACAGTAATGGTTATGGAGGTGACTAATAAAACCTATAGAGATGGTTGTGGTGGTGACTGTTACAACCTACAGTGATGGTTGTAGTGACTGTTATAACCTATAGTGATGGTTGTAGTGGTGACTTTTATAACCTACAGTTATGGTTATGGTGATGACTGTTATAACCTACTGTACAGTGATGGTTGTAGTGACTGTTATAGCCTAGAGTGATGGTTGTGGTTGTGACTGTTATAACCTGTAGTGATGGTTGTGATGGCTGGCTGTTATAATCTACTGTACAGTGATGGTTGTGGTGGTGCCTGTTATAACCTACAGAGATGGTCGTAGTGGTGGCTATTATAACCTACAGTGATGGTTGTAGTGGTGACTGTTATAACCTATATTGATGGTTATGGTGGTGGCTGTTATAACCTATAGTGATGGTTGTGGTGATGACTGTTATACCCTACAGTGATGGATGTAGTGGCGACTGTTATAACCTATAGTGATGGTTATGGTGGTGGCTGGTATAACCTACAGTAATGGTTATGGTGATGACTGTTATAACCTATAGTGATGGTTATGGTGGTGACTGTTATAACCTATAGTGATGGTCATGGTGGTGGCTATTATAACCTATAGTGATGGTTTTGGTGGTGGCTGTTTTAACCTACACTAAGGGTTATGGTGATGACTGTTATAACCTACAGTTATGGTTGTAGTGGCGACTGTTATAACCTACAGTGATGGTTTTGGTGGTGGCTGTTATAACCTACAGTAATGGTTATGGTGATGACTGTTATAACCTATAGTGATGGTTATGGTGGTGGCTGTTATAACCGATGGTGATGGTTGTAGTGGCGACTGTTATAACCTACAGTGATGGCTGTAGTGACTGTTATAACCTACAGTGATGGTTTTGGTGGCTGTTATAACCTACAGTGATGGTTGTAGTGACTGTTATAACCTACAGTGATGGATTTGGTGACTATTATAACCCACAGTGATGGTTGTAGTGACTGTTATAACCTACAAAAATGGTTTTGGTGACTGTTGTAACCTACAGTGATGGTTTTGGTGACTGTTATAACCTACAATGATGGTTTTGGTGACTGATGTAACCTACAGTGATGGTTGTAGTGACTGTTATAACCTACAGTGATGGTTTTGGTGACTGTTATAACCTGCAGTGATGGTTGTGGAGGTGACTGTTATAACACACAGTGATGGTTGTGTTGACTGTTATAACCTACAGTGATGGTTGTGGTGGTGACTATAATAACCTACAGTGATGGTTGTGGTGACTGTTATAACCTACAGTGATGATTGTGGTGGTAACTGTTATGACTTACAGTGATGGTTTTGGTGACTGTTATAACCTACAGTTATGGTTGTAGAGGTGACTGTTATAACCAACAGTGATGGTTGTAGTGACTGTTATAACCTACAGTGATGGTTTTGGTGACTGTTGTAACCTACAGTGATGGTTGTATTGCCTGTTATAACCTACAGTGATGGTTTTGGTGACTTATAACCTACAGTGAAGATTATGGTGGTGACTGTTATAACATACAGTGATGGTTGTGGTGACTGTTATAACCAACAGTAATGGTTATGGTGGTGACTGTTATAACATACAGTGATGGTTGTGGTGACTGTTATAACCAAGAGTAATGGTTATGGTGGTGACTGTAATAACCTACAGTGATGGTTGTGGTGGTGGCTGTTATAACCTACAGTGATGGATATGGTGGTGGCTGTTATAACCTACAGTAATGGTTATGGTGGTGACTGTTATAACCTACAGTAATGGTTGTAGTGACTGTTATAACCTACAGGGATGGTTGTAGTGGTGGCGCTTATAACCTACAGTAATGGTTATGGTGATGGCTGTTATAACCTGCAGTGATGGTTGTTGTGGTAACTTATCACCTACAGTGATGGTTGTTGTGGCTACTGTTATAACCTATAGTGATGGTTATGGTGGTGGCTGTTATAACCTACAGTGATGCTTGTGTTGGTGACTGTTATAACATGCAGTGATGGTTATGGTGACTGTTATAACCTACAGTGATGATTGTGGTGGTGACTGTTATAACCTACAGTGATGGTTGTGGTGGTGACTGTTATAACATACAGTGATGGTTGTGGTGACTGTTATAACCTACAGTTTATGGTTGTAGTGGCGACTTTATAACCTATAATGATGGTTATGGTGGTGGCTTTATAACTTATAGTGATGGTTGTAGTGACTGTTATACTACATTGATGGTTATGGTGGTGATTGTTATAACCTACAGTGATGGTTGTAGTGACTGTTATAACCTATAGTGATGGTTGTAGTGGTGACTTTTATAACCTACAGTAATGGTTATGGTGATGACTGTTATAACCTATAGTGATGGTTTTGGTGGTGGCTGTTATAACCTTTAGTGATGGTTGTAGTGGCGACTGTTATAACCTACAGTGATGGTTGTAGTGACTGTTATACCCTACAGTGATGGTTGGGGTGGCTGTTGTAACCTACAGTAATGGTTATGGAGGTGACTAATAAAACCTATAGAGATGGTTGTGGTGGTGACTGTTACAACCTACAGTGATGGTTGTAGTGACTGTTATAACCTATAGTGATGGTTGTAGTGGTGACTTTATAACCTACAGTTATG
The DNA here is from genome assembly GCF_018991925.1 of Homarus americanus. NCBI lineage: Eukaryota > Metazoa > Arthropoda > Malacostraca > Decapoda > Nephropidae > Homarus > Homarus americanus. Next base: position 3,846 of record NW_024736069.1, read on the forward strand.
GTTATGGTGATGACTGTTATAACCTACTGTACAGTGATGGTTATGATGGTGACTGTTATAACATACAGTGATGGTTGTGGTGGTGGCTGATTATAACCTACAGTATTGGTTATAGTGGAGACTGTTATAACCTACAGTGATTGTTGTAGTGAGTTTTATAGCCTACAGTGATGGTTATGGCGGTGTCTGCTATAACCTAGAGTAATGGTTATGGTGGTGGCTGTTATACCCTACAGTGATGGTTATGGTGGTGTCTGTTATAACCTACAGTAATGGTTATGGTGGTGACTGTAATAACCTATAGTGATGGTTGTGGTGGTGGCTGTTATAACCTACAGTGATTGTTATGGTGGTGGCTGTTATAACCTACAGTGATGATTGTGGTGGCGACTGTTATAACCTATAGTGATGGTTACGGTGGTGGCTTTTATAACCTACAGTGATGGTGGTAGTGACTGTTATAACCCATAGTGATGGTTGTGGTGGTGACTGTTATAACCTACAGTGATGGTTATGGTGGTGGCTGTTATAACCTACAGTGATGATTGTAGTGGCAACTGTTATAACCTATAGTGATGGTTACGGTGGTGGCTGTTATAACCTACAGGAATGGTGGTAGTGACTGTTATAACCCATAGAGGTGGTTGTGCTGGTGACTGTTATAACCTACAGTGATGGTTGTGATGGCTGTTATAACCTTCAGTGATGGTTGTGGTGGTGACTGTTATAACAATAGTGATGGTTGTGGTGGTGGCTGTTATATCCTACAGTGATGGTTATGGTGGTGGCTGTTATATCCTAAAGTGATGGTTATGGTGGTGGCTGTTATAACCTACAGTGATGGTTCTGGTGGTGACTGTTATAACCTACAGTGATAGTTGTGGTGACTGTTATAACCTACAATGATTGTTCTGGTGGTGACTGTTATAACCAAAAGTGATAATTGTGGTGACTGTTATAACCTACAGTAATGGTTATGGCGGTGACTGTTATAACCTATAGTGATGGTTATGGTGGTGCCTGTTATAACCTACGGTAATGGTTATGGTGGTGATTGTTATAACCTGCAGTGAGGGTTGTGGTTGTGACAGTTATAACCTACAGTGATGGTTGTAGTGGCGGCTGGTATAACCTATAGTGATGATTGTGGTGGTGACTGTTATAACATACAGTGATGGTTGTGGTGGTGACTGTTATAACATACAGTGATGATTGTGGTGGCTGTTATAACCTACAGTTATACTGTTATAACCTACAGTGATGGTTGTGTGGTGACTGTTATAACATACAGTGATGGTTGTGGTGGCTGTTATAACCTACAGTATGGTGACTGGTTGTGGTGGTGACTGTTATAACCTTCAGTGATGGTTGTAGTGGCGACTGTTATAACCTATAGTGATGGTTACGGTGGTGGCTGTTATAACCTACAGTAATGGTTATGGTGGTGACTGTTATAACCTACAGTAATGATTATGTTATGGCTGTTATAACCTACAGTGATGGTTGTAGTGGCGACTGTTATAACTTATAGTGATGGTTATGGTGGTGGCTGTTATAACCTACAGTGATGTTGTGGTGGTGACTGTTATAACATACAGTGATGGTTGTGGTGGTGACTGTTATAACATAACATAGAGTGATGGTTGTGGTGGCTGTTATAACCTTCAGTGATGGTTGTCGTGGTGACTGTTATAACAATAGTGATGGTTGTGGTGGTGGCTGTTATATCCTACAGTGATGGTTATGGTGGTGGTTGTTATAACCTACAGTAATGGTTGTGGTGGTGACTGTTATAACCTACAGTGATGGTCGTGGTGGTGACTGTTATAACATACAGTGATGGTTGTGGTGACTGCTATAACCTACAGTGATGGTTTTGGTGACTGTTGTAACCTTCAGTGATGGTTTTAGTGACTGTTGTAACCTACAGTGATGGATACGGTTGTGACTGTTACAACCTATAGTGATGATTATGGTGTTGTCTGTTATAACCTACAGTGATGGTTGTGGTGGTGACTTATATAACTACAGTGATGGTTATGGTGGTAGCTGTTACAACCTACAGTGATGGTTGTAGTTACTATTATAACCTAAAGTGATGGTTGTAGTGACTGTTATAACCTACAGTGATGGTTATGGTGGTGACTGTTATAACATGCAGTGATGGTTGTGGTGGTGACTGTTATAACAGTGATGGTTGTGGTGACTTTTATAACCTACAGTGATGGTTGTGGTGGCTGTTATAACCTACAGTAATGGTTTTGGTGGTGACTAATATAACCAATAGTGATGGTTGTGGTGGTGACTGTTTAACCTACAGTGATGGTTGTAGTGACTGTTATAACCCATAGTGATGGTTGTGGTGGTGACTTTTATAACCTACAGTGATGATTGTGGCGGTGACTGTTATAACCTACAGTAATGGTTATGGTGGTGACTAATATAACCTATAGTAATGGTTGTGGTGGTGACTGTTATAACCTACAGTGATGGTTGTAGTGGTGACTGTTATAACTTACAGTGATGGTTGTGGTGACTGTTATAACCTACAGTGATGATTGTGGTGGCAACTGTTATAACCTACAGTTATGGTTGTGGTGACTGTTATAACCTACAGTGATGGTTGTAGTGGTGAGTGTTATAACCTACAGTGATGGTTGTAGTGAATGTTATAACCTACAGTGATGGTTTTCTTGACTGTTGTAACCTAAAGTGATGGTTGTAGTGACTGTTATAACCTACAGTGGTGGTTTTGTTGACTGTTGTAACCTACATTGATGGTTGTAGTGACTGTTATAACCTACAGTGATGGTTTTGGTGACTGTTGTATCCTACAGTGATGGTTATAGTGATTATAACCTACAGTGATGGTTTTGGTGACTGTTATAACCTAAAGTGATGGTTATAGTGACTGTTACAACTTACAGTGATGATTATGGTGGTGAGTGTTATAACCTATAGTGATGGTTATGGTGGTGATTGTTATAGCCTACAGTGATGGTTGTGGTGACTGTTATAACCTACAGTCATGGTTGTGGTGGTGATTGTTATTACCTACAGTGATGATTGTGGTGGCTGTTATACCCTAAAGTGATGGTTGTTTAACCTGCTGTAACGTACAGTGACGGTTGTAGTGACTGTTATAACCTACAGTGATGGTTGTAGTGGTGACTGTTATAGCATACAGTGATGGTTATGGTGACTGTTACAACCTACAGTGATGGTTGTAGTGGTGACTGTTATAACCTACAGTGATGGTTGTGGTGACTGTTATAACCCAAAGTGATGATTGTGGTGGTAACTGTTATAACCTACAGTGATGGTTGTGGTGATTGTTATAACCTACAGTGATGGTTGTAGTGGTGACTGTTATAACCTAGAGTAATGGTTATGGTGGTGACTGTAATAATCTACAGTTAAGGTTATGGTGATGATTGTTATAACCTACAGTGATGGTTATTGTGGTGGCTGTTATAACCTACAGTGATGATTGTAGTGACTGTTACAACATACAGTGACGGTTGTAGTGACAGTTATAACCTACAGTGATGGTTATGGTGGTGACTGTTATAACCTACAGTAATGGTTATGGTGGTGATTGTTATAACCTAAAGTGATGGTTATTGTGGTGACTGTTATAACCTACAGTGATGGTTGTCGTGACTGTTATAACCTACAGTGATGTTTTTGGTGGCTGTTATAACTTACAGAGATGGCTATAGTGACTGTTATAACCTACAGTGATGGTTGTAGTGACTGTTATAACCTACAGTGATGATTATGGTGATGACTATTATAACATACAGTGATGGTTGTGGTGGTGACTGTTATAACATACAGTGATGGTTGTGGTGACTGTTATAACCTACAGTGATGGTTGTGGTGGCTGTTATAACCTACAGTAATGGTTATGGTGGTGACTAATGTAACCTATAGTGATGGTTGTGGTGGTGACTGTTATAACCTACAGTGATGGTTGTAGTGACTGTTATAACCCATAGTGATGGTTGTGGTGGTGACTGTTATATACCTACAGTGATGGTTATTGTGATGGTTGTAGTGACTGTTATAACCTACAGTGATGGTTATGGTGGTGACTGTTATAACATGCAGTGATGGTTGTGGTGGTGACTGTTATAACAGTGATGGTTGTGGTGACTTTTATAACCTACAGTGATGGTTGTGGTGGCTGTTATAACCTACAGTAATGGTTATTGGTGGTGACTAATATAACCATAGTGATGGTTGTGGTGGTGACTGTTTAACCTACAGTGATGGTTGTAGTGACTGTTATAACCCATAGTGATGGTTGTGGTGGTGACTGTTATAACCTACAGTGATGATTGTGGTGGTGACTGTTATAACCTACAGTAATGGTTATGGTGGTGACTAATATAACCTATAGTGATGGTTGTGGTGGTGACTGTTATAACCTACAGTGATGGTTGTGGTGGTGACTGTTATAACTACAGTGATGGTTGTGGTGACTGTTATAACCTACAGTGATGATTGTGGTGAACTGTTATAACCTACAGTGATGGTTGTGGTGACTGTTATAACCTACAGTGATGGTTGTGGTGAGTGGTGGTTGTGTTATAACCTACAGTGATGGTTGTAGTGAATGTTATAACCTACAGTGATGGTTGTGTTGTAGTGACTGTTATAACCTACAGTGATGGTTTAGTTGACTGTTATAACCTACAGTTGATGGTTGTGGTGACTGTTATAACCTACCTACAGTGATGGTTTTGGTGACTGTTATAACCTACAGTGATGGTTGTAGTGGTGACTGTTATAACCTAAAGTGGTGATGTTATTGTGGTGGTGGTGAGTGTTATAACCTATAGTGATGGTTATGGTGGTGATTGTTATAGCCTACAGTGATGGTTGTGGTGACTGTTATAACCTACAGTCATGGTTGTGGTGGTGATTGTTATTACCTACAGTGATGATTGTGGTGGCTGTTATACCCTAAAGTGATGGTTGTTTAACCTGCTGTAACGTACAGTGACGGTTGTAGTGACTGTTATAACCTACAGTGATGGTTGTAGTGGTGACTGTTATAGCATACAGTGATGGTTATGGTGACTGTTACAACCTACAGTGATGGTTGTAGTGGTGACTGTTATAACCTACAGTGATGGTTGTGGTGACTGTTATAACCCAAAGTGATGATTGTGGTGGTAACTGTTATAACCTACAGTGATGGTTGTGGTGATTGTTATAACCTACAGTGATGGTTGTAGTGGTGACTGTTATAACCTAGAGTAATGGTTATGGTGGTGACTGTAATAATCTACAGTTAAGGTTATGGTGATGATTGTTATAACCTACAGTGATGGTTATTGTGGTGGCTGTTATAACCTACAGTGATGATTGTAGTGACTGTTACAACATACAGTGACGGTTGTAGTGACAGTTATAACCTACAGTGATGGTTATGGTGGTGACTGTTATAACCTACAGTAATGGTTATGGTGGTGATTGTTATAACCTAAAGTGATGGTTATTGTGGTGACTGTTATAACCTACAGTGATGGTTGTCGTGACTGTTATAACCTACAGTGATGTTTTTGGTGGCTGTTATAACTTACAGAGATGGCTATAGTGACTGTTATAACCTACAGTGATGGTTGTAGTGACTGTTATAACCTACAGTGATGATTATGGTGATGACTATTATAACATACAGTGATGGTTGTGGTGGTGACTGTTATAACATACTGTGATGGTTGTGGTGACTGTTATAACCTACAGTGATGGTTGTGGTGGCTGTCATAACCTACAGTAATGGTTATGGTGGTGACTAATGTAACCTATAGTGATGGTTGTGGTGGTGACTGCTATAACCTACAGTGATGGTTGTAGTGACTGTTATAACCCATAGTGATGGTTGTGGTGGTGACTGTTATGACCTATATTGATTTTTGTGGTGGTGACTGTTAATCCTACAGTAATGGTTATGGTGGTGACTAAAATAACCTATAGTGATAGTTGTGGTGGTGACTGTTATAACCTACAGTGAAGGTTATGGTGGTGGCTGTTATAACCTACAGTGATGGTTTTGGTGGTGGCTGTTATACAATACAGTGATGGTTGTAGTGACTGTTATAACCTACAGTGATGGTTATGGTGGTGACTGTTATAACCTACAGTGATGGTTATGGTGGTGACTGTTATAACCTACAGTGATGGTTGTAGTGGCGACTGTTATAACCTATAGTGATGGTTATGGTGGTGGCTGTTATAACCTACAGTGAATGTTGTGGTAGTGACTGTTATCACATACAGTGATGGTTGTGGAGACTTATAGCATACAGTGATGGTTGAGGTGGTGACTATTATAACATACAGTGATGGTTGTGGTGACTGTTATAACCTACAGTGATGGTTGTGGTGGCTGTTATAACCTACAGTGATGGTTGTGGTGGTGGCTGTTATAACCTACAGTGATGGTTGTAGTGACTGTTATAACCCATAGTGATGGTTGTGTGGTTACTGTTATAACCTACAGTGATGGTTGTGGTGGTGACTGTTATAACCTACAGTAATGGTTATGGTGGTGACTAATATAACATATAGTAATGGTTGTGGTGGTGACTGTTATAACCTACAGTAATGATTGTGGTGGTAACTGTTATAACCTACAGTGATGGTTGTGGTGACTGTTATAACCTACAGTGATGGTTGTAGTGGTGACAGTTATAACCTACAGTGATGGTTGTAGTGAATGTTATAAGCTACAGCGATGGTTTTGGTGACTGTTGTAACCTACAGTGTTGGTTGTAGTGACTTATAACCTACAGTGATGGTTTTGGTGACTGTTATAACATAAAGTGATGGTTATAGTGACTGATATAACCTACAGTCATGGTTGTGGTGGTGACTGTTATAACCTACAGTGATGATTGTGGTGACTGTTATAACCTAAAGTGATGCTTGTGGTGACTGCTATAACCTACCGTGATGGTTGTAGTGGCGACTGTTATAACCTATAGTGATGGTTATGGTGGTGGGTGTTATAACCTATAGTGATGGTTATGGTGGTGACTGTTATAACCTATAGTGATGGTTATGGTGGTGGCTGTTATAACCTACAGTGATGGTTATGGTGGTGATTGTTATAACCTATAGTGATGGTTATGGTGGTGGCTGTTATAACCTACAGTGATGGTTATGGTGGTGACTGTTATAACCTATAGTGATGGTTATGGTGGTTGCTGTTATAACCTATTGTGATGGTTATGGTGGTGGCTGTTATAACCTACAGTGATGGTTTTGGTGGTGGCTGTTATAACCTACAGTGATGGTTATGGTGAAGGCTATTATATCCTACAGTGATGGTTGTGGTGGTGGCTGCTATAACCTATAGTGATGGTTATGGTGGTGGCTGTTATATCCTACAGTGATGGTTTTGGTGGTGGCTGTAATAACCTACCGTGATGGTTGTAGGGGCAACTGTTAAAACCTATAGTGATGGTTATGGTGGTGGCTGTTATAAACTACAGTGATGGTTGTAGTGACTGTTATAACTTACAGTGATGGTTATGGTGGTGACTGGTAAAACCAACAGTGATGGTTGTGGTGGTGACTGTTATAACATACAGTATTGGTTGTGGTGACTGTTATAACCTACAGTAATGATTATGGTGGTGACTGTTATAACCTACATTGATAGTTGTGATGGTGGCTGTTATAACCTATAGTGATGGTTATGGTGGTGGCTGTTATAACTTACAGTAATGGTTATTGTGGTGACTGTTATAACCTACAGTGATGGTTGTAGTTACTGTTATAACCTACAGGAATGGTTGTACTGGTGGCTGTTATAACCTACAGTATTGGTTGTGGTGATGGCTGTTATAACCTACAGTGATGGTTATGGTGATGGCTGTTATAACCTACAGTGATGGTTGTGGTGGTGACTGTTTCAAGAGTTGTGCCTTTATAACATACAGTGATGGTTGTGATATTTATAACCGTGATAAATTGATGACTATAACATACAGTGATGGTTGTAGTGGTATTATTTAACCTACAGTGATGGTTGTGGTGACTTTTATAACCTAGTAATGGTTGTGGTGGTGACTGTTTAAAAGCTTCTACAGTGATGGTTGTGGTGGTGACTGTTATAACCTACAGTGATGGTTGTGGTGGTGGTATTCCATACAGTGATGGTTGTGGTGGTGCTGTTATAACACAGTGATGGTTGTGGTGGTGACTGTTATAACTTCTACAGTGATGGTTATGGTGGTGACTGTTATAACCTGCAGTAATGGTTATGGTGGTGATTGTTATAACCTACAGTAATGGTTATGGTGGTGGTTGTGCAACATACAATGATGGTTGTAGTGACTGTTGTATAACCTACAGTGATGGTTATGGCTGTTATTTCTACAGTGATGGTTGTAACTGTGACTACATGATGATGGTTGTGATGTTATAACCTACAGTGATGTTGTAGTGGCTGTAACCTACAATGGTAGTTTTGTAACCTACAGTGGATTGTAGGTTCTTAACCTACAGTGATGGTTGTGGTGACTGTTTGTAGTGATGGTTGTGGGGTGACTGTTATAACATACAGTGATGGTTGTGATGACTGTTATAACTACAGTGATGGTTGTAGTGGTGACTGCTATAACATACAGTGATGGTTGTGGTGACTGTTATAACCTACAGTGATGGTTGTGGTGGTGACTGTTATAACCATACAGTGATGGTTATGGTGGTGACTGTTATATACAGTGGATTTGTGGTGGCTTTCTTTTCAATGGTTATAATTTGTTGAATAATATAACCTACAGTGATGGTTGTGGTGTGATTTATAACTACAGTAATGGTTACTTAGTGACTGTTATAACACACAGTGATGGTTGTGGTGGCTGTTATAACTATAGTGACGGTTATGGTGGATGACTGTTATAACCTAGTGAAAGTTATGGTATGGTGATTTTATAACCTACAGTGATGATTGTGTGGTGACTATTGCAACATACCCAGTGATGGGTATTTGTGACTGTTATAACCTACAGTGATGGTTGTGGTGACTGTTATAACCTACAGTAATGGTTGTGGTGACTGTTATAACCTACAATAATGGTTGTGGTGACTATTCTCAACACAGTGATGGTTGATGGTGACTGTTATAACCTACAGTGATGGTTGTAGTGACTGTTATAACTACAGTGATGGTTTGGTGACTATTTGTGCTACTGATGGTTGTTATAACCTACAGTGATGGTTTTGGTGACTGTTATAACTACTGATGATTGTTTTGGTGACTGTTATAACTTACGTGATGAGTGGTTGTGGTGGCTATTCCTACCTATAATGAAGTTATGGTGGTGACTGTTATAACATACAGTGATAGTTGTGGTGGTGCTATTTATAACCTACAGTGATGGTTTGTGGTGACTGTTATAACCTACAGTGATGGTTATAGTGACTGTTATAACCTACAGTGATGATTTTGCTGGTGACTGTTATAACCTACAGTGATGGTTGTAGTGACGTTATAACCTACAGTGATGGTTGTAGTGACTGTAATAACCTAAAGTGATGGTTCATGTGAGCTGTTACAACCTACAGTGATGGTTATGGTGGTGACTGTTATAACCTACAGTGATGGTTGTAGTGACTGTTATAACCTACAGATGATGGTGGTGGTGACTCTTATAACCTACAGTGATGGTTGTGACTGTTATAACCCTACAGTGATGATTGTGGTGGCTTTTATAACCTACAGTGATGATTGTGGTGGTGACTGCTATAACCTATAGTGATGGTTATGGTGGTGACTGTTATAACCTACACAGTGAATGTTATGGTGATGGCTTGTTATAACCTACAATAGTAGTTATTGGTGACTGTTATAACCTACAGTGATGGTTGTGGGGCTCTTATAACCTTCAGTGATGGTTTTGGTGACTGTTATAACCCAAAGTGATGGTTATAGTGACATTTATAACCTACAGTGATGATTTGGTGACTGTTATAACCTACAGTGATAGTTGTGGTGACCTGTAACATACAGTGATGGGTTATGGTGACTGTTGTAACCTAGTGATGGTTGTAGTGACTGTTATAACCTAAGTGATGGTTATGGTGGTGACTATTATTTCTACAGTGGTTGTGGTGACTGTTACAACCTACAGTGATGGATTTGGTGACTGTTATAACCTACAGTGATGGTTATGGTGGTGGCTGTTATAACATACAGTGATGGTTGTGGTTGACTGTTATAACCTGATGATGATTATGGTGGTGAATGTTATAACCTATAGTGATGGTTATGGTGGTGACTGTTATAACACTACAGTGATGGTTGTGGTGGCTTTTATAACCTACAGTAATGGTTATGGTGGTGACTAATATAACCTACAGTAGATGGTTGTGGTGGTAGTTTTTAACCTACAGTCATGGTTGTAGTGGCTTTATAACCATAGTGATGGTTGTAGTGTGACTATTCCAATGAAACTTATACGTGATGGTTTTGGTGTTGACTGTTATAACCTGATGATGGTTGTGACACAGATGGTTGTGTGGTGACTGTTAACTAAGAAATGATTGTAGTGGTGACTGTTATAACATGATGATGGTTATGGTGGTACTGCTATAACCTACAGTATGTTAAGTGATGGTAACTACTACTGGTAATGGTTGTGGTGACTGTTATAACCTATAGTGATGAATTGTGATGGTGACCTTATAACCTACAGTGATTGTTGGTGGTTGCTACAACCTACAGTGATGGTTTAGGTGACTGTTACTAACCTACAGTGATGGTTGTAGTGACTGTTATAACCTACAGTGATGGTTATGGTGGCTGTTACATACATTGATGGTTGTAGTGACTTTATAATACAGTGATGGTTGTATTGACTGTTATAACCATAGTGATGGTTATGGTAGTGTTATAACCTAAGACATGGTTGTGGTGGTGGCACTATTCAACCTACAGTGATGGTTATGGTGGAGACTGTTAAACAACAGTGATGGTTTGGTGATGACTGTTATAACATACAGTGATGGTTATGGTGACTATTACCTACAGAATGTTATGGTGGTGGCTGTAACCCACAGTAATGATTATGGTGGTGACTGTTATAACCTACAGTGATGGTTGTGATGGTCACCGTTATAACCTACAGTGATGGTTATGGTGTTTCCTTGTGTTATAATGATGGTTCTAGTGGTATATCCTACAATGATGGTTGTGGTTACTGTTATAACCTACAGGATGGTTGTAGTGGTGACTGTTATAACCTACAGTAATGGTTATGGTGAGTGACTATTATAATCACGATGATGGTTATGGTGATGACTGTTATAACCTACAGTGATGGTTGTGGTGGTGACTGTTATAACCTACAGTGATGGTTATAACCTACAGTGATGGTTGTAGTGACTATTATAACCCACAGTAAAGGTAATGGTGGTGACTGTAATAACCTACAGTAATGGTTATGGTGGAGACTGTTATAACCTACAGTGATGGTTTTGGTGGTGACTGCTATAACTATAGTGATGGTTGTAGTGACTGTAATAACCTAAAGTGATGGTTATAGTGTGACTGTTATTCCTGCAATGAAGGTTGTGGTGACTATAACCTACAGTAATGGTTATTGGTGACTGTTATAACCTACGGTGATGGTTGTAGTGACTGTTATAACCTAAAGTGATGGTTATGGTGGTGACTATTATAACCTACAGTGATGGTTTGTGGTGACTGTTATAACCTACAGAAATTGTTAGGTTTGGTGACCTATTATAACCTCACAGTGATGGTTATGGTGGTGACTATTTAAATAAACAAGTGATGGTTTGACTATCATAACCTACAGTGATGGTTGTAGTGGTGATGTATAACATACAGTGATGGTTATGGTTGTGACAGTTAAAACAACACAGTAATGGTTGTTTGTGATTTAATAACCTACAGTAATGGTTATGGTGGTGACTGTTAAAACCCCTGATGATTTGTAGTGGCGACTGTTATAACCTACAGTGAAGAATTTATGATGGCTTTTATAACACACAGTGATGGTTGTGGTGGTGACTGTTATAACATACAGTGACGGTTAGTGGTGACATGGTGACATATAACCTACAGTGATGGTTGTAGTGGCTGTTATAACCCAAATGTAATTGTTGTGACTAATATAACCTACAGTGATGGTTGTGGTGGTGACTGTTATAACCTACAGTGATGGTTAGTAGTGACAGTTATACATGTGATGGTTGTGGTGGTGACTTATAACTACAGTGATGGTTGTGGTGGTGACTGTTACAACACTACAGTGATGGTTGTGGTGACTGTCATAACATACAGTGATTGGTTGTAGTGGTGACTGTTATAACCTACAGTGATGGTTGTGGTGACTGTTATAACCTACAGTGATGATTGTGGTGGTAACTGTTATAATACTACAGTGATGGTTGTGGTGACTGTTATAACCTACAGTGATGGTGTGTGGTGTTGACTATTATAACCTACGATGGATTTGTAGTGACTGTTATAACCTACATTGATGGTTACTGGTGGTGACTGTTATAACCTACAGTAAAGGTTATGGTGGTGATTGTTATAACCTACAGTGATGGTATGGTGGTGGCTACTATAACTCAATGGTTGTTATAACCTAAAGTGATGGTTATAGTGGTGACTGTTATCCCTAACCTACAGTGATGGATTTTAGTATCGTGACTGTTATAACCTACAGTGATGGTTTATTGACTATTTATAACCCAAATTGATGGTTGTAGTGACTGTTATAACCTACAGTGATTGTTGTAACTGTTACAGTGATTGTTTGGTGACTGTAACCTACAGTGATGGTTGTGGTGACTGTTACCAACCTACAGTGATGGTTGTAGTGACTGTTATATCCTACAGTGATGGTTGTAGTGACTGTTGCTATACTACAGTGATAGTTACGGTGGTGACTGCTATAACCCTCAGAAATGGATAATGGTACTTGTTATAACCGGTAATGGTTATGGTGGCGGCTAATATAACCTACAGTGATAGTTGTAGTGGTATAACCCTGAAGGTTACGGTGGTGGCTGTTATCTAATAACCTACAGTGATGGTTGTGGTGGTGACTGTTACAACCTAAGTGATGGTTGTAGTGGCGACTGTTGCAACATTATACTGAAGATTGTAGTGATGAAACTTATAACATACAGTGATGATAGTTGTGGTGACTGTTATAACCACGGTGATGATGGTTGTTGGTGACTATTTACAACATACAGTGATGGTTATGGTGGTGATGTTATAACTTACAGTGATAGTTATGGTGGTGACTATTATAACCTACAGTAATGGTTGATGGTGGTGACTAATATAAACTATGGTTTGATGGTAACTTCTTACCTACAGTGATGGTTGTAGTGACTGTTATAACACATAGTGATGGTTGTCGTGGTGACTGTTATAACCTACAGTGATGGTTGTATTGGTGACTGTTATAACCTACAGTGATGGTTGTGGTGTAACTATTTTATAACCTACAGTGATGGTTGTAGTGATGACTGTTATAACATACAGTGATGATTGTAGTGGTGACTGTTATAACCTACAGTGATGGTTGTGGTGACTGTTATAACCTACAGTGATACTGTGAATTTAGAAAATGCGCTATTATAACCTACAATAATGGTTATGGAACTGTTACTAATATCTAATGATATAGTTGTAATAGTGACTGTTATAACCTACATGAAGTGTTATAGTGACTATTATAACCTATTGACGGTTTTGGTGACTGTTTAACCTACAGTGATTGTCGTAGGTGACTATTATAACATACAGATAATGGTTACGGTGGTAGCTATTAACCCTACAATAGTAATTTGTGGTGGTACTTTTATAATATACAGTGAAGGTTGGTGACAACCAAAAGTGACTGTTATAACATACAGTGATAGTTGTTGTGACTGTACATAACATACAGTGATGGTTGCTACCAAGTAAAGGTGACTAATATAAACTACAGTGATAGTTGTGGTGAACTGTTATAACTACAGTCATGATTATAGTATCTATTATAACACACAGTGATAGTTGTAGTGAATGTTATAACCTACAATGACGGTTATTGATGACTATTTGAAACTACAATGATGGTTCTAATTGACTCAAACTATTAAACACCTGGTAATGGCTTTATGGTGACTATTTATAACCTACAGTGATACAGTTTGTATTGACTGTTATAACTACAGTGATGATTTTAGTGAACTGTTATAACCTACAATAATAGTTTATGTACTAATAACCTACAGTGATGGATTATGGTGACTCTTATAACCTAAAGTGAGTTTATAGTGACTATTACAACCTACACTGATAGTTTTGATATTATAACTACAGTGATAATTTATAGTATTGATTTTACCTACAGATGATGGTTTTGGTGACTTTTATAACCTACAAAACAGCGATTGTAAATGTTGACTGCCCATAACATACAGTAGCATTTGAGTGGCGACTTTTAACCTCACAGTAATGGTTATAGTAGTATTTAAAACTTATAATGGTTATGGTGGTGGCTATTAAAATAACCTACAGTAATAGTTATTATGATGACTGTTATAACCTACAGTGATAGTTATAGTGTTGACTGATACAACCTACAGTGAAAATTTATGCTGGTGACTGTTACAACACAGTGATGGTTATGGTGATGACTATCTACAACATACAGCAATGTTTGTGATGACTGTAAAAACCAATAGTGATCAGTTCATAATGGTGAACTTCTTCCTATGATGATTTGTGATGACTTTACATAACATACAGTGATGGTTGTGGTCGCTATTTATAACCTACAGTGATGATTATGGTAGTGAATCTTTTATAACATACAGTGATGGTGTAGTGACTGTTATAACCTACACAAACCACAGTAATGGATTAGTGACAAAAACCTATAGTGATGGTGACAAATATTTATAAACTATAGTGAATGTTATGGTGGTGACTGTTACCTAACTATAGAAATGGTTATGGTGGCTCTTACAACCAAAAAAAAACCAACAAAAACCTAACCCAAATTAATGGTTATAGTGACTTTTATAACAAACTGAGTGATTTTTGGTTACTATTTAAACCTAATGATGGTTATGGTAGCTATTTATAACCTACAAAGCGATGACTGTTATAACTTACAGTGATAGTTCTAACTGTTATAACCCTAAAGTGATAGTTAGTGACACTATTATATCCTAAAGTGATAGTTGTGGTGACTATTATAACCTACAGTAATGGTTTTGGTGACTGTTATAACCTACATGATGGTAATATTGTTGACTGTTATAACATACAGCGATGGTTGAAAGTGACTGTTATAACACAGTGATGAGATTGTGGTGGTGAATCTTCAACCTACAGTGAAGGTTATGGTGATGATGTTTATAACATACAGTGATAGTTATAATTGGCTTTTATAAAACATACAGTAATGGTTAGTGGTGACTAATATAAACTATAGTGATGGTTGTAGTAGTGCTGTTATAACCTACAATCATGGTTATTAGCTTTTATAACACACAGTGATGGTTTAAGCAGTGACTATTTAAACCTACAAGGCAAAGATGAACGATTATGGTGGTGACTATTCTAACCTACAATGATGGTTGTAATTGGTATTTTCAACATACAGTGATGATGGTGTTGACTGTTACAACCTACAGTGATGATTGTGAAATGACTGTTATAACACACAGTGATGGTTATAGAGTGGTGACTGTTATACATACAATGATAATTGTTGTTAACTGTATAAACCTACAAGTGATGGTTGTATGACTGTTATAACCTACAGTGATGGTTGTAGTGGTGACCCTTATAACCTACAGTGATTGTTGTAGTGACAGTTATAACCTACAGTGATGATTTAGGTGACTGTTACCTACAGTGATGGTTCTAGTGACTTTTACAACCTACATTGATGGTTTGACACTTATAACCCTAGTTTGTATTGACTTTTATAACCTGGTAATGATTGTAGTGACGTCATAACCTACAGTAATCTTGTTGTAGTGACTGTTATAACCTAAGATTATAGTTATATTTACCTACTGATGAAGGTTATTTTGTGGCTGTTACATAACCTACAGATAATAGTTGTAGTTACTGTTAAAACCTACAGTGATGGTTGTAGTGACTGCTTTATAACCTACAGTTATAGTTGCAGTAGTGGCTGCCATAACCTACAAATGACGTTTAAGTAGTGACTAATTCAACCTACAGTGATGGTTCACAGTGGTGAGCTGTACAACATACAGTGATGGTTGTGGTGACTGTAATAACCTACAGTGAGATTCAGTGGTGACAGCTGTCCTGTGTGAACTTTTAAAACCTACAGTGAATATGGTTGTATTCTTATAACCTACACTAATAGTTATAATGAACTGTTATAATAAAATAAGGTTAGTGACTGATACTCCTACAATCATAGTTATAGTGGTGACATTATAACACTACGTGATGATTGTAGTGACTGTTATAATACACTGATTTGGCAATGACTATCTATATAGTGATAGTTATGGCGATGACTAACCTACAGTAATTGTTATGGTAGTGATTATTTATAACCTACAGTGATGGTTATGGTGAGCTGACTCTTATAACCTACAATGATGAACATGTGGCTGTATAACCTAAAGTGATGATTTATGGTGTGACTCATATAACAAGTGATGGTTGTGATGACATTCATAACCTACAGTGATGGTATATTGGTACTATTATAACCTACATTGATAGTTGTAGTTACTGTTATAACCTAAAGTGATGGACATGATGAGGTGGCTATATAACCTACAAAAATGGACTTGTGGTGACTTTTATAAACCTAAAGTGATGGATTATAGTGATGTTATAACCTACAGTGATGGTTATGGTGGTGACTGTACAGTGATCAGGTTGCAGTAGAAACTGTTATAACCTACAGTGATGATTGTGTGGTGGTGAACATTATAATAACATACAAGTGATGGTTATGGTGGTGAATGTTATAACATACAGTCGATAAAAACCCCATGGTTATGGTGGTGACTAAAATAAGCAATAATCGTTTGTAGAACTCTTCAAAACCAACAATCATGATTGCAGTAACCAACATGTTGGTGACTGTTATAACATACAATACATTCGCCAGTGACTGTTATAACCTGATAATGGTTATAGTGGTGACTGTATAACCTAGTGATCAGATTTATGGTGAAGGTGACTAGTATAACATACAGTGGTGGTGTGGTTAATGGTGGTGACTGTTACTTGTATACAGTGATGGTTATAAGTGGTGACTGTGCAGCAGCAGTGATGATGGTGGTATATATTTATATAACCTACAATTGACCTACAGAAGTGGTTGTTGCCATATATTACCGTGATTGTAGTGACTGACCTTAACCTACAGTGATGGTTTAGTGACTGTTGCTTCAGTGATAGTTCTAGTGACTGTTATAGCCTACAGTGATGGTTTTGGTGGCTCTTGTAACCTACCGTGTTGATGGTTGTGAAATGACTTTATAACCTGCAGTGATGGTTGTAGTGACTCACTTATAACCTCGTGATGGTTTGGGTGACTGTTGGCCTTACAGTGATGAAGTTCTAGTGACTGTTATAGCCTACAGTGATGGTTTTGGTGACTCTTGTAACCTACGTAAATTGACTTTTTCATAACCTAGTGATGGTTGTAGTATTCTTCATAACCTACACTATTAATTTCGTAGTAAATATTATAACTTCAGTAGTGGTTGTGGTGGTGGCTGTTATATTTCAGTGATGGTTATGGTGTGGTGGCTGTTCTTACCTACAGTAATGGTTTTGGTGGTTACTGTTTAACCTACAGTGATGGTTGTAGTGACTGCTATAACAGGACGTTGTAAATAGAAACTGTTCTCTTCCATTAATATGGTTATAGTGGTGACTAATTTAACCTACTGATGATGGTGTCAGTGAGCATTTCATCCTTTCTGCAAGAATAGTTGTATTGATTACATTCCTTCTACAGTGATGTATGGTTTTGAGTGTGGTGGCTCTTATAACCTTCAATGATGGTTGTAGTGGCTATTATAACCTAAAGTGATGGTTATGGTGAGTGACTATTGGCTTCTCAGTGATGGTTGTGGTGACTGTTACCTTTCTGATGATGGTTTTGGTGACTATTTGTAACCTACAGTAATGGTTGTAGTGACTGTTATAACCTAAGTGATGATTTATGGTGAAGCTATATTTCCTGATGATGATTTGTGGTGACTGTTATCGCCCTCTAATGATGGTTTTGGTGACTGTTATAGCCTAATGATAGTTTGTGGTAGTGACTGTTATAGCACTAGTGATGGTTTTTGGTGACTGTAACCTACAGTAATGATTTATAACTAAGTGATGGTTGTAATTGGTGACTATTATTTTACTAAATGATGGTTATAGTAGCTACATAACCTACAGTGATGGTTTTGATGACTGTTATAACCTACGGTGATGGTTGTAGTGACTGTCGCAACCTAGTGATAGTTGTATTGACTGTTATAACCCAACAGTGATAGATTGTAGTAGTATTATTTTCTTCAAAAGTAATATGGTTATAGTGGTGATTATTATAACCTACAGTGATGGTTATGGTGTGAGTAGTTTATTTATAACCTTCAATGATGGTTGTAGTAGCTGTTATAACTACGTGATGATTTATTGAGCTATTACGTGATGATTCATGGCATTATTCTTCCAAGTGAGTAGTTTTGGTATTTGATAACCATTCAGTGATGCCTGTGATGACTATTGCCAACTTCTGATGAAATGGTTTTGGTGAGCTATTATAACAATTTTAGAGTGGTTGTAGGCTCATTTACCTTCTGGTAAATGGTTTTTGGTACGGCTGTATAACCTAGTGATGGTTATAGTGACTGTTATAACCTACATTGTTGTGGTTTTGATGACTGTTATAACCTAAAGTGATGGTTGTAGTGACTGTATAACCTACAGTGATGGTTATGGTGTGACTGTTACAACCTATAGTGATAATTATTCCATAGGTGGTGTCTCTTAAAACCTAGGCGTGATGGTTATGGTGGTGTGTTATAACCTACAGTGATGGTTGTAGTATTTGTTATATCCCTACTGATGATGGTTGTAGTGACTGTTATAACCTACAGTGATGGTTATGGTGTGATGACTGTTATAACCTACAGAAATGGATAGAGTGGTGATTGTTATAACCTACAGTGATGCGATTTACGGTGGTGGCTATTTCACCCTTCAGGGATGGTGGTGATTTGTTCTTGCCAACCACCAGTGAGTGGTTGTTTATATCTACAGTGATGTTATAACCTACAGTGGTAATTATGAGACCCTATTGATGGTTGTAGTGGTGACTGTTATAACTATTGTTTACGGTGGTGGCTGTTACATAAACCTACAGGGATGGTTGTGGTAGTATGGCTGTTTATATTGGTGATGATGCTGTTGTGGTATTTGTTATAACCTACAGTGATGTGTGGTGGTGACTGTTATAACCTACGGTGATAGTTGCTGACGACTGTTATATCCTATAGTGATGGTTACGGTGGTGGCAACATAACCTACAAGTGATGGTTGTGGTGGTGACTGTTGCCATATACAGTGATGGTTGTGGTGACTAGTACCTTCAGTGATGATTGTGGAGGTGACTATTCATAACATACAGTGGTGGTTATGGTGGTGACTGTTACTAACATACAGTGATTGTTGTACGTGGCTTTTACCTTCTATTAATGGTTATGGTGGTGACTAATAAACTATAGTGATGGTTGTGGTGGTAACTGTTACAGCTGATGTGATTTATAACATATTGATTAGTAATTATGGTGGTGAGCTGTTACTAACCTATAAATTATGAAGAGGACTGTGATGACTGTTATATTCTGATTTGGTATTCAACACCTTCGATGGCTGTAGCAGTGGTGACTGTTGCATAATAACCTACAGTGATAGTTGTGGTGACTGTTATAACCTACAGTGATGACTGTGGTAGTACTGTTACTATTCAATGATGATTTGTAATAACTATTATAACTTTCTGATGATGGATTTAATTTGACTGTTATAATAACCAACAGTGAGTGTTGTAGTGACTGTTATAACCTACAGTGATACGTTTGGTGACTGTTGTAACCTACAGTGATGGTTGTAGTGACGGTTATAACCTACAGTGGGGGTTTAGTGACTGTAGTAACCTACAGTGATTTGGTGGCTGTTATAACAGTGATGATTGTGGTGGTGACTGTTACTAACATGGTGGTTGTAGTGACTGTTATAACCCTACTGGTGATGGATTGTAGTGGTAGGCCCTTATAACCTGGTAATTGTTGTATTGGTGACTGTTATGGCCTACAGTGATGGTTCTGGTGACTGTTGCATAGCTTGGTGATGGTTTTGACTCTTGTAACCTACAGTGATGGTTGTAGTGACTTTTATAAACTACAGTGATGGGTGTAGTGATATTTATAACCTAAAGTGATGGTTGTGGTGAATTTATAACCTACATTGATGGTTGTGGTAACCTACAGTGATGGTTATGGTGGTGGCTGTTATACCCTACAGTAATGGTTTTGGTGGTTACCTGTGCCCTTCTGATGATGGTGTATTTCTTCTCCTTCTGGGGATAGTTTTGTCCGTTGGCTGTTATAACCTGGCCATTGGTTGCTGGTGGTGACTAATTTAAACCTTAGATGGTTGTGGTGGCAGTGACTGTTATAACATACGGTGATGGTTGGCCATTGACTGTAATGATCTACGGTGATGGATCTGCGTTGGTGACTGCTATTCTACAATGATGGTTGTGGTGACTTTTACCCTTACAGTGAGGGTTATGGTGGTGATTCTTATAACCTAGACTAATGGTTATGGTAGTGACTAGACCTAATCACCGTAAGGTTCATTTGGTGATTGCCTACAGTGATGGTTATGTTGGTGTGGCTATTATAACTGAGTTTATTGACTGTTACTACAACTTTACAGTGATGGTTGTAGTGACTGTTATAACCAGCAGTGATGAGTTATGGGTGGTGACTTATCAATAAACTGCAGTAATGGATAAATTGGTGATTAGTATAACTACAGTGATGAGTTTTAGCTCTTACCTTTATTGATGATTTATTGGCTGTTTAACTTTAAGTGATGGTTATGTGGTGGTATTCCATTATTTCTACACTGATGGTTGTGGTGACTGTTATAACCTACAAGTGATGGTTTTGGTGAGCCTGGTAATACGTAAGACTA
>NW_024736070.1:0-15478 GCF_018991925.1 Homarus americanus
GGAGGTGTTGATATATCCTGGAGGAGTTGAGGGCAGGGAGGTGGAAGACTGACCCAGGCAGCCTGTTGAGGACTGTGTGTGTGTGTGTGTGTGTTATCATGCTATTAATGAGTATAATTAATTTTTGCAGATAATAGAGAACATGTTCATTATAATTAGTACTCAATAGTGAGCAGTAACTGGTAGTGTAGTGTGGCAACCTAAGCACTGGGCTGTATATCTCCTCATGTCATTAATATTAGTCACGCCGACGCTGCTGCATAATTAACCCCCAACAATATAAACAACACGTGAGCGTTTTATTGAGACAAGCTTTTTTTCTACTCATTATTTCCCAGACTGACAGTACTGCAATCAGAATAATTATGCGAGATAGATAGATAGATAGATAGATAGATAGATAGATAGATAGATATTAGTGTGTGTGTGTAAGTGTTGATTTAATTTGCTTATTCCATTATCAGTTTATGTTGTAACTGGACACTAGCGAACATAGTGTAGGGAACAACAACACTTTACCATCCAGGTATACGGCCTAAGACCTCTGCTTGTGTTGGCAGTTGAGACTTCATATTATCTGAAAATATTTAAGATTTACTGATCAACTGCATAAGTAGTAAAGATGTGTTTGTTGATAGAGAAAAGATGAAGTAAGATTCTAGGAGAAATTAAGAGACACTGCAACAGAACGTGAAGTATACTGTGGCACTGACAACATGTACAGTATATAATGGTCCAGAGACGACTTACTGTATAGTTATCATAACTATTAATTTTCAGTGTCGAGAACAGGGTTGTAATTTTTTTTCAAATAACCGAACCCACATTTTTTTCACACAAAAAACGAGTTTTAACGGGCAAAATGAGTTTTTTAAATTGAATGTTTTTCATGGGTTTTATATGGCTATGGCTGCTGCTAGAAGTTGTATTCCTTTTATAGTGACCATGTTTACTGTAGTCTAGTGATTAAAAAGGTAAAATGCAGCCTGGCTCAGGAGTATGAATATGAAAGGCTACCGTAGTGTGATAATGATTTTAGCTGTAGCGAGTAGAACATTCCTACCATCTGGTCTGTTCTTGTAATACTAAGTCTGCCATAGATAGGTTCTATGGTCTCCTAACATCTTAAAATGAAACACACACACATCTACTACTACTACTACTGCCACTACTACTTTTTTTTTTATCGTGGCCTCCAGCCTCCCCCAATAGCCACACCTTTGCCACCATTTAATTACCTTAATATTAAATATCCTAATACATAAGAAGCTATCCTATCTGTGTTAAATTAGTTGAGCCGCAGATCTATGCGGCATTCAGTGACAGTAGCCTCATAGTCAATATCTGCAGCAGTTGTCGGAGTTGGGGCAGAAGCTCTCGTTCCCCTGAGGCAGAGCAAAGCCGACCGAAGGAGAGAGAAAGACAGTCGACATCTCATCCAGGCTGTAACATAACTTCTGGGCTGCTGCTTCTGTTCGGAGATCAACTCCGCGAGTCTGGCGTAGAAATATCTTGCACTTGGTCCCATCCCACCAGAGGTTGTGAACACTAGAGGAGTGAAGCTGCCTTGATCAACGTTTTGAATTCTCTCCCCATATGCCCTTCTCTTGTCGTTCTCGCTCCTCCTATGTGCAGCGTCGAGAGCTAGGTTATGGTGACATGCGGCCATGGGATCAAAAATCCTGATGTCGAAGAAAGCTCGCTGTCCCCGCGTCCAGAATCCTCGAGCACTGACGTCCACACGGGCTTCGTTAGATGTGTTTGAAGTCCTGTGTTGGAAGATCTCACCATCCAATGGAAGGAGGGTCGTTTCTACCATGACATCCCATCAGATTTCCTTCAACATATTTGCTGTGAGGTCCCTTACCTCGTCATGCCTCATGCATATGAAGCCCCCTTTCTTGCACACCATGGCGTGATCGCCATCATAGGAAGAACCACACACGCATTGGGAGGGCAAACCTTCTACTGGCCGACCGTACCTTAGAGCAATGGCTTCTGTAAATTCTTGTTTATTAAGACTGAAACCATTTGCCCTTATCGGTAACGTAGTTAACTAGTTCGAGGCGCCCACCTCCTGCGCTATAGCTACTTTTTTTTTCAAATTTTCTGGAACCTGCAGCAATAGTTGCTGCAACTTATCATTTTGGCAGTGCTGTCGATCTGTCGTAATGGACCTACGAATCTTATTTACTTCACTGGTATCCACTTCCCCTGTTGCATTCTGGGCTATTATGTGGTCCGTGAGGGCTGCCGTGAGCTTAAGTGAATTTTGATGTTCAGTGGCAGCAATCTCCTCTGGATTTGTTAGTCCCATCCCTCCCAGTATACTACTACTACTACTTACTACTTTGTTGTCACTCGGAATCAAGTATGACGGTCATCCATTTACAAAACACAAGCCCATACAGCCGGTCATTCTCCACACACTAACAACCCTCCCTACTGTAACTACGATAGTTGAACCAGTCTATATTAAACACTCGTTCCTCCTCCTCGCCAGCCACTTACGAGTCCCCAATAGTTTTTCTTCGCTTTCTCTCATTTCTTTTTAATAATAACAATAATACCAAGGATAGCTGCTGCGTCGTCTGCATTGTTGTTGTGATGTTCCGTCTCCCTTCTACTCGCACAGCGGCGTTAACTTTTTTTTCTTGCTGTAGTAACTGAACCAAGAGCCACTCGTGTGACCACATTTGGAAGAAATTACTCGTAATTTCTTGCTCCAAATTAATTGCTCATCAAAGGGATCGTGTGACCGTAACTTAAGTCACCCTTTAAGAAAAACTGTAAATACTGATTCACAAAACTTAAGGATAATTTCTGACTTGGAACCATCGTGTAATGCAGAAAACAGTTATTGTATTCTAAAACCTACCCAAGAAATCTTTTACCCACTTACGATATAATTCTTTTCTATTCCATCAATAGATGTTATTTTACTTTTTTATACGTATTTTTATTTTAGTAATTTATAAACTATTTTCTTTATATACTTCATTACCTTTTAGTGTAATGAAGAGAATGAATTACAGAAGGTTTTTATAATTATATTGCGAACAATATTTTTCCTCGCAATAAATAAACAATGACGATGATCTTGTTTACAATATGGAGCTTGATGTCTTACTCCATGTTCGTTTATTACATTTTCTGCCATACCCGACTGTTCTTTTCTTTCTTGTGGTGAAGGTTTTTGACAATTGATATATATATAAAGTTGAGTTAAGAATAATGACTCTGATATTATAGCCATTAGGTCCTGAATAATAAGTGGTGTCTAAGTGAACAAATGTATGATGTCTTCAATTACCAGCGTAGTGGGGGGTAACAGTGGGGGTAGAAGCGAAGGGTAGGAGTGAAGGGTGGGAGTAAGGCGTGGGAGTAAGGGGTGGGAGTAAGGGGTGGGAGTAAGGGGTGGGAGTAAGGCGTGGGAGTAAGGGTGGGAGTAAGGGGTGGGAGTAAGGGGTAGGAGTAAGGGGTGGGAGTAAGGGGTGGGAGTAAGGGATGGGAGTAATGGGTGGGAGTAAGGGGTGGGAGTAAGGGGTGGGAGTAAGGCGTGGGAGTAAGGCGTGGGAGTAGGGCGTGGGAGTAAGGGGTGGGAGTAAGGGGTGGGAGTAAGGGGTGGGAGTAAGGGGTGGGAGTAAGGCGTGGGAGTAAGGCGTGGGAGTAAGGGGTGGGAGTAAGGGTGGGAGTAAGGGGTGGGAGTAAGGGGTGGGAGTGGGGTGGGAGTGAGGGGTAGGAGATGGGGGTGGGAGTGGGGGTGGGAGTAAGGGGGTGGGAGTAAGTGGTGGGAGTAAGGGGTGGGAGTAAGGCATGGGAGTAAGGCGTGGGAGTAAGGGTGGGAGTTAGGGGTGTGAGTAAGGGGTGGGAGTAAGGGGTAGGAGTAAGGGGTGGGAGTAAGGGGTGGGAGTAAGGGGTGGGAGTAAGGGGTGGGAGTAAGGGGTGGGAGTGGGGTGGGAGTAAGGGGTGGGGAATAGGGTTGCAGTGGGGGTGGGAGTAGGGGTGGGGGTGGGGTGGGGGTAGGGCGTGGAGGTAAGGTGGGATTAAGGGATTAGGGGTCAGATTAAAGGGGGTAGGAGTAGGGTGGGGATGAGGGAATTCAGCGTGGGGGTGGCAGTAAGGGGTAGGAGTAAGGGGTGGGAGCAAGGGGTACGAGTAAGAGGGTGGAAGCAAGGGGTGGAAGCAAGGGGTGGGAGTAAGGGGTATGAGTAAGTGGTAGGAGTAAGTGGTAGGAGTAAGGGGTAGAAGTAAGGGGTAGAAGTAAGGGGTAGGAGTAAGGGGTAGAAGTAAGGGGTAGAAGGAAGGGGTGGGAGCAAGGGGTGGGAATAAGGGGTGGGAATAAGGGGTGGGATTAAGGGGTGGGAGTAAGGGGTAGGAGTAAGGGGTAGGAGTGACGAGTAAGAATGTGGGACAAGAGGGAGGGGTAGCAGTGGGGGGGTAGGGTTAGGTTACAAACTTCTATTTACTTCATCATCTGTATCCTGCTGGTGATGTTCTCTCTTTAAACAATTTGTAAAATAAATAAATAAATGGTCAGGTGTAAATGGTAAGAATTTAACAGAGTAATACTGAGGTATTACAAGAAAGAACTAAAAACTGTCCACTGTGTGTATCAACATTTTATAAAAGTATTTGTGAAGCTGTAAAATACTTAGATATAAACTTTTAATTCAACTCTGTAATAAAAATAATTGCAATAATGAATCTAAACAAGAAATGAACTGGGTGAAAAAAAATCTACAAAATACTAAATAAAAAAAGAAGAATTACAGTAAAACCTGAATCATTGTAATAAACATTATTAAACTTTTCGTTGTTATGACCTAAAACAAACAAGGAAGACTCGTCTAGATTTTCGCTCTGTGAATTAACTCCTTGGATCGCTTTTGGGCAAGAGAGGAGTTACTCCGACTTATTCCGTGAAAATATTCCCAACTGTCCATAGAATCCGTTACAGTTTCCTTTATAGTAAGTGACTCACAAATGATTAATATTCCCATTCACCAATACTTTATTATATCAGAGAACAGTGCAGAGATAAGCTGGCCAATGAGCGATGGTCAAAGATAATACAGATTTAATACTGGATTGATAAGTACAGCTATAGTGATTTGTTTCATGTTACAGTAATAATAAACTTTATCAAATGTTATAACTACCAAAGTGTTATTTTCGTGATCGATACCCTGCTGCCAGGATTATAACATCGTTTAAAAGTTCAGTAAAAATATCATGCAGATTAAAACCTAACCTAGTGTATCGTAACCTAACTTAGCCTTTCCTAAGCTAACTTAGACTATCCTAAACTAGCCTAACCTATCCTAATCACACCAAACCTAACCTATCCTAAATTTATATATCATCAACAGATTTATAGATATGTTGGAGAAATAATTATCAAAAGTTTGTTGTCTCTGCAAATGTATTTTTAAAAAAAGAAAATGAAATTAAAACTTTCTAGAGAACTCAATTGTGTCATGAGCGTTGCGGCTTGGTTAGGTTAGGTAACATTAGGTTAGGTTAGATAAGGTAAGGTAAGATTAGGTAAGGTGAGGTAGTGTTAGGGTTAAATACATTTTACTAATTTTGCATCAAAATAATCACGACTGAAGGTATCGGATAAAAAACCTCTGAATATAATTCTTTTTCTGAGAAAAAAATTTCTTTACCACTTATTTTTTGCCCCACTTTTTTTATTAAGTTTGATGAACTTAGATTAGGTTAGGTATTATTTAACTCTGAGTCATGGGTACTTATTGGATACTTGGCAGAATAACTTGTTATAACTTGGTCCTAACAAAGGCGGAGTCTAAGCAAAAATGTTCACTTGACCTCATATTTGGATTTCATTACTGAAGGATATTTACAGCTATACCACATTAATAAGGTCTATCTGCAAGTTTATTCAGTCATAAAAAAAAATATACCCTAAATGTGGACAATAAAAATCTTCTATTTTGGTACAAATTACTTGAAAAGTTGTAAGAAGACAAAAGCTGCATCTCTTCCATAAAGCGAGAAATAGAACAGCCAAGCCTCTTCTTGTCGTAAAAAAAAACTAATATTGTATTTTAGTATGTTGATGTACAAAACATTTTCTTCATTATTCTATGATAAAACAAGTCTAACAAGCATTATTAAAACATATATTATTAATTTTTTTTCATGCAATCCGGAAATAGCGACTACTATATCCAGGTTGATCGTGTTGAGGTCCTGTAAGTTACAGGCTAGATTACGAGCTCACTTACGGAGTTCGATGCCAAATATTTGTTTTGAGAATCCCGATCGGAGACTGTAAGTCCAGTTACTTGGTAAACAAGTAGATACAGTGAAATAAACTGCTGTACCTAAATATTATGTAACTCAAAATATATTCCCAAAACAGCACGTTTACAGATGAAAATAAAAAAAAGCATAAATAATACAAACAAAATCAATTAATATGTTTTTTTATTACAGTATTTTTAAATATCAGAAGCGTAGGTTCAGCGCTTCTTTTGTGTCTTTTTCCCGGTGAAGATGTAGTCTCCCCATGGCAGGTACTGGTCCTTTTGTACACGGCAGAAAGTGGTAGTTTCCTTCTTCTTCTTGTTGTTTTGGGTCTTGTTGTTTTGGGTCTTAGTGTGTTTTGTGGTCTGCAGTTTGTTAGATCGGGGGCCCTTCTCCTTCATCTGGCAAGGCTTCACCTCCACCTTAGTCACCTTCGATACAGTGCGTCGGAACACCATTGTGATGTACTGACACTAACAGCTCTCTCACTGAGGTCAAATCAAAATTTGACCATACAGAAAGAATTACGGTTTAATAAGGTTGGAATTTAAAGAAATTGACAACAAAATAAAGCTCTGTTTATCACTATAGTAAAGAGGGATGGTGTTTGTAAAGATGATGGATGGTGTTATAATATGTAGTGATGATGGATGGTGTTATATGTAGTGATGAAGGATGGCGTTATATTGTAGTAATGATGGATGGTGTTATATGTAGTGATGATAAGAGGGTAATATATGTAGTGATGATGGATGGTGTTATATATATATATATTGATGATGCATGATGTTATATGTAGTGATGATGGTTGGTGTTATATGTAGTGATGCTGGATGGTGTTATATGTAGTGATGATGGATAGAGTTATATGTAGTGATGATGGATGATGTTATATGTAGTGATGATGGGTGGTGTTATATGTAGTGATGTTGGATGGTGTTATATGTAGTGATGATGGATGATATTATATGTAGTGATGATAGGATGGTTCTATATGTAGTGATGATGGATGGTGTTATATGTAGTGATGATGGATGATGTTATATGTAGTGATGATGGGTTGGTTTTATATGTAGTGATGATGGATGGTGTTATATGTAGTGATGATGGATGGAGTTATATGTAGTGATGATGGATGATGTTATATGTAGTGATGATGGTTGGTGTTATATGTAATGATGTCGGATGGTGTTATATGTCGTGATGGATGGTTCTATATGTAGTGATGGTGGATGGTGTTATATGTAGTGATGATGGATCGTGTTATATGTAGTGATGATGGATAGTATTATATGTAGTGATGATGATGGATGGTGTTATAAGTAGTGATGATGGATGTTATATGTATTGATGAAGGATGGTGTTAGTGAAGATTGTGAAGTGAGATGTAGTGAAGATTGTGAAGTGAGATGTAGTGAAGATTGTGAAGTCAGATGTGGTGAAGATTGTGAAGTGGGATGTAGTGAAGATTGTGAAGTGAGATGTAGTGAAGATTGTGAAGTGAGATGTAATGAAGATTGTGAAGTGAGATGTAGTGAAGATTGTGAAGTGAGATGTAGTGAAGATTGTGAAGTGAGATGTAGTGAAGATTGTGAAGTGAGATGTAGTGAAGATTGTGAAGTGAGATGTAGTGAAGATTGTGAAGTGAGATGTAGTGAAGATTGTGAAGTGAGATGTAGTGAAGATTGTGAAGTGAGATGTGGTAAAGATTGTGAAGTGAGATGTGGTGAAGATTGTGAAGTGAGATTGGGTGAAGATTGTGAAGTGAGATGTGGTGAAGATTGTGAAGTGAGATATGGTGAAGATTGTGAAGTGAGATGTAGTGAAGATGTGAAGTGAGATGTAGTGAAGATTGTGAAGTGAGATGTAGTGAAGGTTGTGAAGTGAGATGTAGTGAAGATTGTGTAGTGAGATGTAGTGAAGATTGTGAAGTGAGATGTAGTGAAGATTGTGAAGTGAGATGTAGTGAAGATTGTGAAGTGAGATGTAGTAAAGATTGTGAAGTGAGATATGGTGAAGATTGTGAGTGAGATGTAGTGAAAGATTGTGAAGTGAGATGTAGTGAAGATTGTGAAGTAAGATGTATTGAAGATTGTGAAGTGAGATGTAGTGAAGATTGTGAAGTGAGATGTAGTGAAGATTGTGAAGTGGGATGTAGTGAAGATTGTGAAGTGAGATGTAGTGAAGATTGTGAAGTGAGATGTAATGAAGATTGTGAAGTGAGATGTAGTGAAGATTGTGAAGTGAGATGTAGTGAAGATTGTGAAGTGAGATGTAGTGAAGATTGTGAAGTGAGATGTAGTGAAGATTGTGAAGTGAGATGTAGTGAAGATTGTGAAGTGGGATGTAGTGAAGATTGTGAAGTGAGATGTAGTGAAGATTGTGAAGTGGGATGTAGTGAAGATTGTGAAGTGAGATGTAGTGAAGATTGTGAAGTGAGATGTAGTGAAGATTGTGAAGTGAGATGTAGTGAAGATTGTGAAGTGAGATGTAGTGAAGATTGTGAAGTGAGATGTAGTGAAGATTGTGAAGTGAGATGTAGTGAAGATTGTGAAGTGAGAAGTAGTGAAGATTGTGAAGTGCAGGGATGTAGTGAAAGTTGGCAGAGTGGGATATGTTGAAGTTGTGAGTGGATGTAGTGAAGATTGTGAGTGAGATGCTGGTGAGATTGTGGAAGTGGGATGTAGTGAAGATTGTGGGAAGTGAGATGTGATGAAGATTGTGCAGTGAGGATGAGTAGAGGTTAGCAGATTGAGGATGTGGTAAAGAGATTGGCAGAGTGGGATGTGGTGAAGATTGTGAGTGAAGTTTGGTGAAGATTTGGCAGAAGTGAGATGTGGTGAAGATTGTGGAAGTGAGATATGTGAGAAGTTGTGGAGTGGGGATGTAGTGAGATGTAAGAGTGGGATGTAGTGGAGATTGTGTGGTGAGGATGTAGTGAAGTTGTGAAGTGAGATGTAGTAGAGGTTGGCCAGAGTGGGATGTGAGTGAAGTTGTGAGTGAGGATGTAGTAGAAGATTGTGAGTGAAATGTAGTGAAGATTGTGAGGTGAGATGTAGTAAAGATTGTGAGGTGAACATAAGAACATAAGAACATAAGAAAGTGGGATACTGCAGGAGGCCGACTGGCCCATACAGGGCAGATCCTTTCACACCCATCCCAGCACTTCCATGTGCCTATCCAACTTCGTCTTGAAGCTCCCTAGCGTCCCCGATCCTACTATAGCACTCGGTAGCCTATTCCACATATCCACAACTCTATTACCAAACCAGTCTTTATATCGTAACTTTCTGAATCGGAATTTATCTAATTTAAAGCCATTTTATTCTGGATTATTTCGTTATTACAGGCTTCCAGAACATCTTCAGCCCCTTATGATAATCCCTTGCCCTTGTCACACCTCTATCATATCTCCCCTAACTCTACGCTTTTCTCTCTAATGAATATAGCCCCTAAACTTTCAGGCTGCTTCATATGGAAGGATTTTCTATGTACCAGATCATTTTGTCATTCTTCTTTGTACTCTCTCCAAGAATCTATGTCCAGAAAACTATAATAAGACACCAGAACTGAACCGCATAATCCATGTGTGGCCTCACTAATGCTAGGTAAAGTTTCAAGATAACGTCAGCAGTTCTGTTACTCACAGACCTAGATATGAACCCAAGAATCCTGTTTGCCTTGTTGCGAACGCTAATACACTGTTTTCTAGGTTTCAAATCGTTGCTAACAAATACACCTTGATTTTTTTCACAAACTGAGTTTTCTATTTCCGTGTTACCTAGTTTATACTTAACGTTTGTATTCGTCTTCCCTATCTGTAGTACCTTGCATTTATCACTATTAAAATTCATTTGCCAGTCTACTGACCACTCATGTAAGGTATCTAGATCTCTTTGAAGGTGTTCAAAGTCACTGTCTGAATTTATCACTCTCCCCATTTTGTTATCATCTGCAAATTTACTAATCCTACTAGTTATGCCTAAATCAAGATCATTAATGAATATAACAAACAGCAGAGGGCCTAATACAGATCCCTGGGGAACTCCGCTTTTGACCGCACCCCAGTCTGACTTTAATCACATTTATGCTGACTCTTTGTTTCCCTGCCAGTTAATAGCAATATAATCCATTTTAATACTGATCCACCCCTATTCCATAATAGCTTCTACCTTCATATCAATCTCTCTGGGGACTCCTATCAGATAACTTTACTGAAATCTAAATAAATTATATCATATGACTTATCATTATCTACCTCTTCATATACTTCTGAGAAAAAGCTAAGCAAATTTGTAAGACAAGAACGTCCCTGGGTGAACCCGTGCTGAGAAAAATGAATTAAGTTGAATGTTTCAAGGTGGCTTCTGATTTTTGTAGCAATAATTGACTCTAGCAACTTGCCTATGATTGACGTGAGACTAATGGGACGGTAATTTGATGCAATTGATTTATCACCTTTTTTGAAAATCGGAACTACATTTGCAAGTTTCCAAGCTTCTGGCACTAGGCTGATTCTAAGCAACTTATTAAAATAAAACTGCTAATGAGTTACTCAACTCATCTCTACATTCTTTAATATTCTGGCATATACCTCGTCTGGACCGGGCGATTTATGAAGGCTTCAGTTTATTGATGCGCTGGCACTCGTTGCTAAAGTAATATTGATATTCATCAACATATTTTCTATACTGTCGTTATATACCTTATGAACTTCTGGAAACTGTGCTAGGTTTTCATTTGTGAATACGGAGCGAAAATGACTATTTAACGTACTACACATTTCTAACTCATCATCAGTCATTTCTCCTGTCGTAGTTTTAAGGGGACCTCTTGTATCTCTAACCTTTGATTTATACAGTTGATAAAAAGCTTTGGGGGTATATTTCGATTCGTTTGCTACCTTGATTTCATAATTTCTCTTTGCTTTCCTAATTTCTGTTTATACCTGTCTTGTTAGGTTCTGATAGTAACCAAGTAAGTGATTTCGCCTTTCTTAACTTTTCTACATACTCCTTGCTTTTTCCCTAGAAGATCTAAGAGTCTATTATTCATCCATTTTGGTTGGTTCCGTATCGATATGAATTTTCTTTTAGGGATGTGTTTATTTTGGGCATTATTGATTGTCGCAATAAATTGTTCATAAGTAGCTGCTAAATTAAATTCGGGGTTATCCCGTCCTAAGTTGACAGTTTCCCGAGGTGTGGGGGGGATTAATCTTTTGACCATAGGGTCATCCCTTAGGTCTCTCCTTATGCTACCGTAATTAGCATTCCTAAAATCCGGGATCAAGGCCGAATTTTCCTTCTTCCTGCCATCCCATATTATGTTAAAATATATGGCTTTATGATCACTGTTTCCTAGTTCGTCTCCAATCCCAACATCTTTTACTAGATTTTTCATTATTACTGAGAACTAAATCGAGGATATTATTTCCTCTAGTGGGCAAGTTTATAAATTTATATATAAAACTATCCTGTACTACTTCTATAAAATCTTCAGATTCATTATCGCTAAGTTGATATTTCCAATCTATGCCTGAAAAGTTGAAATCGCCTAGAATACATACATTGTTTCTATCAGATGCCTTCTTTATTTCCTCCCATAGCAATTTACCATCTTTCCTACTCAAATTAGGTAGTCTATATATAACACCAATGACTACGGATTCACTGCCCTCACCAATCTCTACCCAAATACTTTCATTGTCGCTATTTGTTTTAATGTTTGATTTATTGCAGCCTTTTAATGACACCCTGATATACACTGCTACACCGCCACCTCTCCTTCCTACTCTGTCAAATTTAAATAGGTTATATCCTGGAATATAAAATTCTGCTAAAAAATGCTTGCTGTTTGAATTTATCCATGTTTCCGTTATTGCAATTATATCTATGTTCTCTTTACTAACAATGGCCCTGAGCTGGTCCATTTTGTTACGAGCTTCTATTAGTATAATAAAACCAATATATTTCTTCCCGTTTCTCATTTTTGGCTATTACTTTGATGTTTGTTATTATGACTATCTGTTGGCATTATCTGTTATACAGGACCTGCTTGTTTTTTTGGCTCATTTTCCCGACCCTCTACTGGCAGAAACCCCCCCTTCAGATGACAATTTCACTTCCTGGCGGATGCAGACAAACGTCTTTACCTCACAGAGACAAGTGTGCTCCGTGCGCGACAGTACAGGTAGTCTGGTGCCATAAAATCGTTGCCCGTCATCAATGAATGCCCAACCATTGTTTGCACAATGTTTTTCCAGTCGGCAATTAATAGCAATTGCCCTGGACAGCCATTCACGACCAACCCCTCTTCTAGGCAAGACACCACATACTATAGGGACCCCTCCCCTATCTCTAATCTTCCCCAGCGCCTCCCTATACCTCTTGAAAAGTTCCTCACTCCTAACCTTACCTATGTCGTTTCCCCCCACACTAAGACACACTACTGGATTGGTACCCTCCCCTGACAAAACTCTGTCTAACCTCTAGGCTACATGCCCTATCCCAGCCCCAGGAAAACATACCCTAGTCCTACGTTTCCTATCTCTCTCACAAAAAGCCCGATCCATAAACCTCACCTGGCTGAAGATTGTGAAGTGAGATGCAGTGAAGATTGTGAAGCGAGATGTAGTGAAGATTGTGAAATAAGATTATAAAGTAAACTGTAGTAATTGAGGTTAAACGAACGCGGGTTATTCTGTAGTGTATCCGTGTCTTGTTAACGTGGAACCAACATGGCGGTGGTTCTCAATATAGATACGTTATTTTGCCGGGAATTTCTGTCAAAATAAAATATGAATCAACCATATTTAGCCTAAATTAACCTAACGGCTTTATTATATATTCTAAGTTTTTTAAGTTGGATAGATCAGATCAGGTTAGGTTAAGTCAGGTTGGGTTAGGTTAGGTTAGTTTTGTTAATTTTGCCACTTAGAGGCTAGTTTATTGTGCCCCCCATACTCATCCTGTCAGCTGTAGCACAGAGAGATTACAAAGTGGTGTTAGATGAGGTAGGTGGTTAAGTTAAGTTTCAATAGGTTAGGTTAGATTATGTCAGGTTGGGTTAAATTAGGTTAGGTAGGTAATACATAGATAGGTTATGTTAGGTAGGTGGGAAAGTTAGGTTTGATTAGGTTAGCTTATGTCAGACGGGGAGGTTAGGTTAGATTATGCCAGGTTAGGTTAGATTATGTCAGGTTAGGTCAGATTACGTCAGGTTAGGTTAGATTATGTCAGGTTAGGTTAGATTATGTCAGGTTAGGTTAGAGTATGTCAGGTTAGGTTAGATTATGTCAGGTTAGGTTAGATTATGTCAGGTTAGGTTAGATTATGTCAGGTTAGGTCAGATTACGTCAGGTTAGGTTAGATTGTGTCAGGTTAGGTAAGTAGGTAGAGGTGGGTAAAAAAGGTTAGGTTAGGTCGGCAGGTTTTAGTGTAGGAGCTTAAGTAATCCCGTAAAAATTTCATGTTAATTTTTGACACCATACATTATAATAATCCTTATAAACTATGTTAAGGAACTGTGGTGTCATTTTTTCTGAACGGTTTATTATAAGTTTTATGCCTTTAAAGAAGTTTTATGAAAGAGCGGCGTAATGAACCACAGATGTATTACCATTAAGTCCTAATTAACTTAAAACATGACTAATAACCTATGAACATGTAGTATTATATGATTACAATTTAACATAATATATCATGAATGCTGTTATAATATCATAAGTGTGTTACAAACATGGCTGCTCATATATGCCATCCTGTCTCTGGCAAAGAAGAGATTGCAGTAAGTAAAATTATTTGCTAGAGACAAATACTGGAAATTAAACATATACATATTACCATTATCTGAAAAGCTTAGAACCACCGTTTTATATTTATTAAAAGTTTGTAGTGTTATACATCATGTGTAAACAAGTCACAAGTTATTATTTACGACATTGCTTCAGTCCTCGTCATCAGAGTCTTCTGTGTACAACAGATTCCTTCACCTTGTTTAGGCATTTCGCATCATCTACTTGACAGTTACACATCTCGGTGCATGTCATGCTATTCTTTCTGATTCTTTCTGTATGAACATGACAATGATCCACATTTCCTGACGCCACATCCACATTTAACAAGTTCTGTGATTGCTTCTGGAGCTGGTGGTTGGTCTGATATTACTAGTATGAAACAGTCATTGTCAATCTTCCAGCCATGCTCTAATTGTGAAAGCATTTCACTGTCTGCATCACAAGACCACAGAAAAGCTTGATACCTTCCTCTCAATATATGATACTTTAGAGTTGCTGCAGTCGCTGGTAGTTCTCCAGCTTCTGCCTGCGTTTTCTTGAAGAGATGCCATCTAAGTTATGACAGTTTAGTGAAAGTCATTCGTGGACAGTAGAGCTAAAATACAAATTCCTTTAGACCAATAAACATGTCTGCTGGAGGGCATTTGGTCTACTCAGCATCTTGAATGCATCTAGGACTTTTGTGTTAGATTTCATCAAAGTGCTCCAACATGCTTTCTTTCCTTTGCCAACAAATTTTCCAATGCAGTCAGATCCTGTGAAGGCATGGAAACCTGTAGGGCTCTCTGCCCAATGTGTCGTCGCTCACCAGTTCCTGTTTTCATACTTGTATTTTCTCAAGTTGAGGCTGCTTCAATATGCCAAACACATCAGTGTCTGGTGACTTGATATGTACAGTGCTGCCCTTCTGTGATGCATATACTGTATGTCCTGCTAAAGTTCTCTAACTTGTGATAACAATTTGATGGTTGAAGTCTTATTTGCTGCTTTCCACGACAGAAGATTAACCTTGGACATCTTTTCCCAGATGCTCAATGGACCAACAATACGTTTCTTGACAAAATTTTCATAATTTTGTCTTCCAACTTCATATGCACATAGATTGTCATATTTGGCATTTTCTGGCATTACAGCTCCAGTTACCAAGTTTAAAAGAGCATCATTTTCCTGGGATTACAGTCACCAATAACATTGTGTAGCTTCTGTACATCAGCATATTGACGGTTGACAATAGCTGTAGAGAGCTCATGATGTTCTGTTCTTTTGTAATCTTTATGAGTTTGATATTTTATGTAATGAACTTAATTTGAAAACCCAAATGGTAGTATATGATCTTTTATCACCTTAGAAACTCTGTGCGTCATGCCTCTCAAGTGATTTTTTTCCTCTCTTACTTCTCTGGAC
>NW_024736071.1:0-25622 GCF_018991925.1 Homarus americanus
TCATAATTATAGCCAACTATGACTATGATTATAACTCCCAGACCATAATTATAACAACCAGACTATGATTATAATAACCTATGACGATGATTATAACAACCGACTATGATTATAATAACCGACTATGATTATAGTAACCACTTAATTGGATTATAACAACCACGACCATGATTACAACAGCCACGACCTATGATTATAACAACCATGACTATGATTATAACAAATTCGACTATGAACTGTAAAAGCCACGACAATAATTATAACAACCACGAATTCATGATTATAAATAACTATGACGATGATTATAACACCCACGACCATGATTATTAACAACCACGACCATGACATAACCACGACTATATAAAACAACCACGACCATGATTATAACAACCAACACCATGATTATAACAACTGACTATGGATTATAATACTAACGCTAATGATAACCACATCTATGATTATAACACCCAGCGACCATGATTATAACAACCACAACTAAGGATTATAAAAGAAAGGACCATGATTATAACAACCAAGACCATGATTATAACAACTTCACGACTATATTATAATACCAACGCCAATGATTAAAATAACCACATCTATGATTATAAATAATCGATGACCATGACGTAACAACCACAACTATGATTATAAACAGCCAGGACCATGATTATAACAACCACGACTATGATTATTACCAACCACAACCATGATTATAACAACCATGACTATGATTATAACACCCAAGGCCATGATTATAACAACCACGACTATGATTATAACAACCATGACTATGATTATAAAACCACAACTATGGATTATAACAACCACTAACTATGATTATAACACCCAGTCCATGATTATAACAACCACGACTATGATTATAACAACCACAACTATGATTATAAACCACGTATCATGATTATAACAGACCAAGACTCATGATTATACCAACCAAGACTATGATTAAAATACTCCACGCAAAGATTAAAATAACTTCACAACTATGATTATAACAACCACGACCATAATTATAAACTACCCACCAATGATTATAACAATCACGACCATGATTATAACAACCACGTCTATGATTATAACAACCATGACGATGAATATAACAACCACGACTATGATTATAATAACCATTGACTATGATATAAGAAACTATTACCATGATTATAGCAACTTGACTTTGTTATTATAAAAAGCCAACTTATTTTGATAATAATATCAATTACCTGACTATAACAACCAATGACCATGATTATAACAACCAAGACCATGATTAACATCCACTATTATTATAACAACCACGACTATGATTATAACACCCACAACCATGTTTATAACAGCCACGACTATGATTATGAGCAACCTACCTAATTTTAAAACACCCCACGGTCATGATTATAACAAACACGCACCATGATTAAATAATTCCACGACCATGATTATAACAACCACGACTATGATTATAACAACCAGGACCATGATTATAACAAACATGACTATGATTATAACAAACACGACTATGATTATAACAACCAATGACCATGATTATAACAACCAAGACTATGAATACAAAACCACGACTATGATTATAACACCAACGACCATGATTATAGCCCCAGGGCCATGATTATAACTAACCACGACTGTGATTATAACACCCACGACCATGATTATAACAACCACAACTATGATTATAAACAAACTATGACTATGATTATAACACCCACGACCATGATTATAACAACCATAACTATGATTATAACAACCATGACCTTGATTACAACAACCAGACTATGATTATAACAACCACGACAAAGATTATAACAACCACGACCATGATTATAAAAGGATATAAGATGATGAAACCACGACTATGGATTATAACAACAACGACCGTGATTATAACAACCATGACTATGATTATAACAACCACGACTATGATTATAACAACCACAACTATGATTATATCACCCAGGTCCATGATTATAACAACCATGACTATGATTATAACAACCACAACCATGATTATAACAACCACGACCATGATTATAACAACCAAGACCATGATTATACCATCCACGAATATGATTAAAATACCCACGCCAATGATTAAAATAACCACAACTATGATTATAACAACCACGACCATAATTATAGCCACCACGACTATGATTATAACACCCACGACCATGATTATAACAACCACGACTATGATTATAACAACCATGACGATGATTATAACAACCACGACTATGATTATAATAACCACGACTATGATGATTGCAACCACGACCATGATTATAACAACCACGACCATGATTACAACAGCCACGACCATGATTATAACAACCATGACTATGATTATAACAACCACGACCATGAACTGTAAAAGCCACGACAATGATTATAACAACCACGACCATGATTATAACAACTATGACGATGATTATAACACCCACGACCATGATTATAGCAACCACGACCATGATCATAACCACGACTATTATTAAAACAACCACGACCATGATTATAACAACCACGACTATGATTATAATACCAACGCCAATGATTAAAATAACCACATCTATGATTATAACACCCATGACCATGATTATAACAACCACAACTATGATTATAACAGCCAGGACCATGATTATAACAACCAAGACCATGATTATAACAACCACGACTATGATTATAATACCAACGCCAATGATTAAAATAACCACATCTATGATTATAACACCCATGACCATGATTATAACAACCACAACTATGATTATAACAGCCAGGACCATGATTATAACAACCACGACTATGATTATTACAACCACAACCATGATTATAACAACCACGACTATGATTATAACACCCAAGGCCATGATTATAACAACCACGACTATGATTATAACAACCATGACTATGATTATAACAACCACAACTATGATTATAACAACCACAACTATGATTATAACACCCAGGTCCATGATTATAACAACCACGACTATGATTATAACAACCACAACCATGATTATAAACCACGACCATGATTATAACAACCAAGACCATGATTATACCAACCAAGACTATGATTAAAATACCCACGCCAAAGATTAAAATAACCACAACTATGATTATAACAACCACGACCATAATTATAACCACCACGACTATGATTATAACACCCACGACCATGATTATAACAACCACGACTATGATTATAACAACCATGACGATGATTATAACAACCACGACTATGATTATAATAACCACGACTATGATGATAAGAACCACGACCATGATTATAGCAACAACGACCTTGATTATAAAAACCACGACTTTGATAATAACACCCACTACCATGACTATAACAACCACGACCATGATTATAACAACCACGACCATGATTATAACATCCACGACTATTATTATAACAACCACGACTATGATTATAACACCCACGACCATGTTTATAACAGCCACGACTATGATTATGACAACCCACGACTATGATTATAACAACCACGACCATAATTAAAACACCAACGAATATGATTATAACAAACACGACCATGATTACAACACCCACGACCATGATTATAACAACCACGACTATGATTATAACAACCAGGACCATGATTATAACAACCATGACTATGATTATAACAAACACGACTATGATTATAACAACCACGACCATGATTATAACAACCAAGACTATGAATACAAAAACCACGACTATGATTATAACACCAACGACCATGATTATAACCCCCAGGGCCATGATTATAACAACCACGACTGTGATTATAACACCCACGACCATGATTATTACAACCACAACTATGATTATAACAACCATGACTATGATTATAACACCCACGACCATGATTATAACAACCATAACTATGATTATAACAACCATGACCTTGATTATAACAACCACGACTATGATTATAACAACCACGACAAAGATTATAACACCCACCACCAAGAATATAACAACCACAACTATGATTATAACACCCACAACCATGATGATAACAACCACGACTATGATTATAACAACAACGACCATGATTATAACAACCACGAATATGATTATAACAGCCACGACGATGATTATCACACCCACGACCATGATTATAACACACAGGGCCATGACTATAACAACCACGACTGTGATTATAACAACCACAACCTTGATTATAACAACCACGACTTTGATTATAACACCCACGACCATGATTATAACAACCAGGACCATGATTATAACAACCATGACTATGATTATAACAACCACGACTATGATTATAACACCCACGACCATGATTATAACCCACAGGGCCATGATTATAACAACCACGACTATAATTATAACAACCACGACTATGACTATAAAAACCTCGACCATGATTATAACACCCACGAATATGATTATAACAAACACGACTATGATTATAACAACCACGACTATGATTATAACAACCACGACCATGATGATAACAACCACGACTATGATTAGAACAACCACGACCATGATTATAACAACCAGGACTATGATTATAACATCCACGACGATGATTATAACAACCACGAACATGATTATAACAACCACGACTATGATTATAAAAACTACGACGTAGATTATAACACCCACGAATATGATTATAACATCCACAACGATGATTATAACAACCATGACTATAATTATAACAACCACAACTATGACTATAAAAACCTCGACCATGATTATAACACCCACGAATATGATTATAACAAACACGACTATGATTATAACACCCACAACCATGATGATAACAACCACGACTATGAATAGAACAACCACGACCATGATTATAACAACCAGGACTATGATTATAACATCCACGACGATGATTATAACAACCACGACTATAATTATAACAACCACGACTATGACTATAAAAACCACGACCATGATTATAACACCCACGAATATGACTATAACAAACACGACTATGATTATAATACCCACGACCATGATTATAACAACCACGACTATGATTATAAAAACCACGACTAAGATTATAACACCCACGAATATGATTATAACATCCACGACGATGATTATAACAACCACGACTATAATTATAACAACCACGACTATGACTATAAAAACCACGACCATGATTATAACACCCACGAATATGATATAACAAACACGACTATGATTATAACACCCATAACCATGATTATAACAACGATGACTATGATTATTACAACCACGACCATGACCTGTAACAACTACGACCATGATTATAACAACCATAAATATGATTATAACACCCACGACCATGATGATAACAACCACGACTATGATTAGAACAACCACGACCATGATTATTACAACCAGGACTATGATTATAACATCCACGACGATGATTATAACAACCACGACTATAATTATAACAACCACGAC
The DNA here is from genome assembly GCF_018991925.1 of Homarus americanus. NCBI lineage: Eukaryota > Metazoa > Arthropoda > Malacostraca > Decapoda > Nephropidae > Homarus > Homarus americanus. The sequence goes on from NW_024736071.1 coordinate 5,480, forward strand.
TACGACTATAAAAACCACGACCATGATTATAACACCCACGAATATGACTATAACAAACACGACTATGATTATAACACCCACAATATTATTATAACAACGATGACTATGATTATTACAACCACGACCATGACCTGTAACAACTACGACCATGATTATAACAACCATGACTATGATTATAACACCCACGACCATGATTATAACAGCCAAGACCATGATTATAACAACCACGACTATAACTATAACAACCATGTCTATGATTATAACAAACACGACTATGATTATAACAACCACGACTATGATTATAACAACCACGACCATGATGATAACAACCACGACTATGATTATAACAACCACGACCATGATGATAACACCCACGAATATGATTATAACAAACACGACTATGATTATAACACCCATAACCATGATTATAACAACGATAACTATGATTATAACAAACACGACCATGATTATAACAACCAGGACTATGATTATAACATCCACGACGATGATTATAACAACCACGAACATGATTATAACAACCACGACTATGATTATAAAAACCACGACGTAGATTATAACACCCACGAATATGATTATAATATCCTCGACGATGATTATAACAACCACGACTATAATTACAACAACCACGACTATGACTATTAAAACCACGACCATGATTATAACACCCACGAATATGATTATAACAAACACGACTATGATTATAACACCCACAACCATGATGATAACAACCACGACTATGATTAGAACAACCACGACCATGATTATAACAACCAGGACTATGATTATAACATCCACGACGATGATTATAACAACCAAGACTATAATTATAACAAGAACGACTACGATTATAAAAACCACGACCATGATTATAACACCCACGAATATGACTATAACAAACACGACTATGATTATAACACCCACAATATGATTATAACAACCATGACTATGATTATAACACCCACGACCATGATTATAACAGCCAAGACCATGATTATAACAACCACGACTATAATTATAATACCCACGACCATGATTAAAATAACCACAACTATGATTATAACACCCAGGTCCATGATTATAACAACCACATCTATGATTATAACACCCACGACCATGATTATAACAAATACAACTATGATTTTAACACCCAGGTCCATGATTATAACAACCACGACTGTGATTATAACAACCACAACCATGATTATAACAACCACGACTATGATTATAACACCCACGGTCATGATTATAACAACCACGACTATGATTATAACACCCACGACCATGATTATAACAACCACGAATATGATTATAACAACCACAACCATGATTATAACAACCATGACCATGATTATAACGACCACGACCTTGATTATAACAACACCGACTATGATTATAACACCTACGACCATGATCATAACAACCACGACTATGATTATAACAACCATGACCATTATCATAACATCTACGACTATGATTATAATAACCACGACTATTATTATAACATCTACGAATATGATTATAAAAACCAAGACTATGATTATAACACCTACTACTATGACTATAACAATCACGACCATGATTACAACAACCACGAACATGATTATAACAACCATGACTATGATTATAACAACCACCACCATGAACTGTAACAACCACGACCATAATTATAACATCCACGACTATGATCATAACCACGACCATGATTATAACAACCACGACCATGATTATAACATCCACGACCATGATCATAACCCCCAGGGCAATGATTATACCAACCACGACTGTGATTATAACAACCTCGACTATGATTATAACAACCACGAATATGATTAAAACAACCACGACTATGATTATAACAACCACGACCATGATTATAACACCCACCATCATGATTATAACAACCACAACTATGATTATAACACCCACGACCATGATGATAACAAACACGACTATGATTAGAACAACCACGACCATGTTTATAACAACCACAACTATGATTATAACATCCACGACGATGATTATAGCAACCACGACTATAATTATAACAACCACGACTATGACTATAAAAACCACGACCATGATTATAACACCCACGAATATGATTATAACAAACACGACTATGATTATAACACCCACGACTATGATTAATACAACCACGCCTATGATTATAACAACCACGACCATGATTATAACAACCACGACTATGATTATAACAACCACGACTAAGATTATAACACCCACTACCATGACTATAACAACCAAGGATCATGATTATAACAACCACGACCATGATTATAACAACCACGACTATGCTTATATCAACCACGACGATGATTATAACAACCACGTCCATGATCACAACCACCACGACCATGATTATAACAACCACGACCATGATTATAACAACCAAGACCATGATTATAACAACCACGACTATGATTATAACAACCACGACTATGATTATAACACCCAGGGCCATGATTTTAACAACCACGACTATTATTTTAACACCCACGACCATAATTATTACAACCACGACCATGATTATAACTACCACGACCTTGATTATAACAACCACAACTATGATTATAACAACCATGACGATGATTATAACAACCACGACTATGATTATAATAACCACGAATATGATTATAACAACCACGACCATGATTATATCAACCACGACTATGATTATAAAAACCACGACTTTGATTATAACTCCCACCACCATGGCTATAACAACCACGACCATGATTATAACAACCACGACCATGATTATAAAAACCACGACTGTGATCATAACAACCACAACTATGATCATAACAACCGCGACCTTAATTATAACAACCACGACCATGATTACAACAGCCACGACCATGATTATAACAACGATGACTATGATTATAACACCCAGGGCCATGATTTTAACAACCACGAATATGATTATAACAACCACAACCATGATTATAACAACCACGACCATGATTATAACTACCACGACCTTGATTATAACAACCACGACTATGATTATAACACCTACGACCATGATTATAACAACCACGACTATGATTATAACAACCATGACCATTATCATAACATCTACGACTATGATTATAATAACCACGACTATGATTATAACATCCACGAATATGATTATAAAAACCAAGACTATGATTATAACACCTACTACCATGACTATAACAATCACGACTATGATTACAACAACCCCAAACATGATTATAACAACCATGACTATGAATATAACAACCACCACCATGAACTGTAACAACCACGACCATAATTATAACATCCACGTCTATGATCATAACCGCGACCATGATTATAACAACCACGACCATGATTATAACATCCACGACTATGATTACAATACCCACGCCCATGATTAAAATAACCACAACTCTGATTATAACACCCACGACCATGATTATAACAACCACGACTGTGATTATAACAACGACAACCACGAATATAACAACCACGACTGTGATTATAACACCCACGGCCATGATTATAACAACCACGAATATGATTATAACAACCACAACCATGATTATAACAACCACGACCATGATTATAACTACCACGAACTTGATTATAACAATCACGTCTATGATTATAACACATACGACCATGATTATAACAACCACGACCATGATTATAACAACCACGACCATGATTATAACTACCACGTCCTTGATTATAACAACCACGACCATAATTATAACAACCACAACTATGATTATATCACCCAGGTCAATTATTATAACAACCACGACTGTGATTATAACAACGACAACCATGATTATAACAACCACGACTGTGATTATAACACCCACGGCCATGATTATAACAACCACGACTATGATTATAACAACCATGACTATGATTATAACATCCACGACTATGATTATAACTACCACGACTATGATTATAAAAACCACGACCATGATTATAACACCTACCACTATGATTATAACAACCATAACTGTGATTATACCAACTACAACCATGATTATAACAACCACGACCATGATTATAACAACCAAGACCATGATTATACCAACCACGACTATGATTAAAATACCCACGCCAATGATTAAAATAACCACAACTATGATTATAACAACCACGACCATAATTATAGCCACCACGACTATGATTATAATACCCACCACGACTATGATTATAACACCCACGACCATGACTATAACAACCACGACCATGATTATAACAACCATCCCCATGATTATAACAACCATGACTATGATTATAACACCCACGACCATGATTATAGCAGCCACGACCATGATCATAACCACGATTATGATTAAAACAACCACGACCATGATTATAACAACCGAGACCATGATTATAACAACCACGACTATGATTAAAATACCCACGCCAATGATTAAAATAACCACAACTATGATTATAACAACCACGACTATGAATATAACATCCACAACGATGATTATAACAACCACGACCACGATTTTTACACCCAGGGCAATGATTATAACTTCCACGACAATGATTATAACAACCACGACTATGATTATAACAACCACGACCATGATTATAGCAACCACGACTATGATTTTAAAAACCACGACTATGATTATAACACATACTACCATGACTATAACAACCACAAATATGATTACAACACCCAGGTCCATGAATATAACAACCACGACTATAATTATAACAACCACGACTATGACTATAAATACCACGACCATGATTATAACACCCACGAATATGATTATAACAAACACGACTATGATTATACCACCCACGACCATGATTATAACAACTACGACTATGATTATAACAACCACGACCATGATTATAACAACCACGAATATGATTATAAAAACCACGACTATGATTATAACACCTACAACCATGACTATAACAACCACGATCATGATTATAACAACCACGACCATGAAATGTATCAACCACGACCATGATTATAAAAACCACCACCATGATTATAACAACCATGACTATGATTATAACACCCACGACCATGATTATAGCAACCACGACCATAATCATAACCACGATTATGATTAATACAACCACGACCATGATTATAACAACCAAGACCATGATTATAACAACCACGACTATGATTATAATACCCCCGCCAATGATTAAAATAACAACAACTATGATTATAACACCCACGACCATGATTATAACAACCACAAATATGATTACAACACCCAGGTCCATGATTATAACAACCACGACTATGATTATAACACCCACGGCCGTGATTATAACAACCACGACTATGATTATAACAACCATGACTATGATTATAACATCCACGACTATGATTATAACAACCACCACTATGATTATAACAACCACGACCATGATTATAACACCTACCACTATGATTATAACAACCATAACTGTGATTATAACACCTACGACCATGATGATAACAACCACGACTATGATTATAATAACCTCGACCATGATTATAACAACCACAACATGATTATAACACCCACGACCATGATTAATAACAACCACGACTATGATTATGACAACCACGATTATGATTATAACAACCACGACCATGATTATAACAACCGCGAATGTGATTATAACAAACACGACATTGATTATAACACCCACGTCCATGATTATAACAACCACGACTATGATTATAACAACCTCGACCATAATTATAACAACCACGACATGATTATAACACCCACGACCATGATTTTAACAACCACGACTATGATTATATCAACCACGACTATGATTATAACACCCACGACCATGATTATAACAACCACGACCATGTTTATAACAACCACGACTATGATTATTACAATCACGACTATGATTATAACAACCACGACTATGATTATAACTACCACGACCTTGATTACAACAACCACGATTATGATTATAACACCCAGAGCAATGATTATAACTGCCACGACAATGATTATAACACACAGGACCATGATTATTACAACAACGACCATGATTATAACTACCACGACCTTGATTATAACACCCACGACCATGATTATAACAACCACGACTATGATTAGAACTACCATGACGATGATTATAACAACCACGACTATTATTATAATAACCATGACTATGATTATAACACCCACGACCATGATTATAACAACCACGACTATGATTATAACTACCATGACGATGATTATAACAACCACGACTATTATTATAATAACCATGACTATGATTATAACATCCACGACCATGATTATAACAACTACGATTATGATTATAACACCCAGAGCAATGATTATAACTTCCACGACAATGATTATAACACACAGGACCATGATTATTACAACAACGACCATGATTATAACTACTACGACCTTGATTATAGCACCCACGACCATGATTATAACAACCACGACTATGATTATAACTACCATGACGATGATTATAACAACCACGACTATTATTATAATAACCATGACTATGATTATAACAACCACGACCATGATTATAACAACCACGACCATGATTATAACAACCACGACCATGATCATAACAACCGCGACCATAATTATAACAACCACGACCATGATTACAACACCCACGACCGTTATAACAACCATGACTATGATTATAACAATTGACCGAACTTAATAACCACGATTATAACAAACACGACCATGATTATAACAAACATGACTATGATTATAACACCCACGACCATGATTATAGCAACCACGACCATGATCATAACCACGACTATGATTAAAACAACCACGACAATGATTATAACAACCAAGACCATGATTATAACAACCACGACTATGATTATAATACCAAAGCCAATGATTAAAATAACCACAACTATGATTATAACCCCACGACCATGATTATAACAACCACAATTATGATTATAACACCCAGGACCATGATTATAACAACCACGACTATGATTATAACAACCACACCCATGATTATAACAACCACGACTATGATTATAACACCCACGACCATGATTATTACAACCACGACCATGATTATAACTACCAGGACCTTGATTATAACAACCACGACCATAATTATAACAACCACGATTATGATTATAACACCCACGACCATGATTATAACAACCACGACTATGATTAAAACAACGAAGGACCATGATTATAATACCCACGACCATGATTATAATAACCGCAACTATGATTATAACACCCACGACCTTGATTATAACAACCACAACTATGATTATAACACCCAGGGCCATGATTATAACAACCACGACTATGATTATAACAACCACAACCATGATTAAAACAACCACGACTATGATTATAGCACCCACGACCATGATTATTACAACCACGACCATGATTATAACTACCAGGACGTTGATTATAACAACCATTACTACGATTATAACAACCACGAACATAATTATAACAACCACGACTATGATTATAACACCCACGACCACGATTATAACAACCACAACCATGATTATATCAACCACGACTATGATTATAAAAACCATGACTATGATTATAACACCCACTACCATGACTATAACAACCACGACCATCATTATAACAACCACGACTATGAATATGACAACCACGACCATGATTATAACAACCACGACCATTATTATAACAACCACGACTATTATTATAACACCCACGACTATGATTATAACAACCACGACTATGATTATGACAACCCACGACTCTGATTATAACAACCTCGACCATGATTATAACACCCACGAATATGATTATAACAAACACGACCATGATTATAACACACACGACCATAATTATAACAACCATGACTATGATTATAACAACCACGACCATGATTATAGCATCCACGACTATGATTATAACAAACACGACTATGATTATAACAACCACGAACATGATTATAACAACCACGACTAGGATTATAAAAACAACGACTATGATTATAACAATCACTACCATGACTATAACAACCACGACCATGATTATAACAATCACGACTATGATTATGACAACCACGACCATGATTATAACAACCACGACCACTATTATAACAACCACGACTATTATTATAACACCCACGACTATGATTACGACAACCACGACTTTGATTATGACAACCCACGACTCTGATTATAACAACCACGACAATGATTGTAACACCCACGAATATGATTATAACAAACACGACCATGATTATAACAACCATGACTGAGTATAACAACCACGACTATGATTATAACAACCACGACTATGATTATAACACCCACGACCATGATTATAACAACCACGACTATGATTATAACAAAAACGACCATGATTATAACAACCACGACCATGATTATAACAACCACGACCATGATTATAACGACCACGACCATGATTATAACATCCACGACCATGATTACAACAGCCACGACTATGATTATAACAACCATGACTATGATTATAACAACCACGACCATGAACTGTAACAACCACGACCATGATTAAAACAACCACCACCATGATTATAACAACCATAACTATGATTATAACACCCACGACCATGATTATAGCAGCCACGACCATGATCATAACAACGATTATGATTAAAACAACCACGACCATGATTATAACAACCAAGACCATAATTATAACAACCACGACTATGATTATAATACCCATGCCCATGATTATAATAACCACAACTATGATTATAACACCCACGACCATGATTATAACAACCACAACTATGATTATAACACCCAGGTCCATCATTATAGCAACCACGACTGTGATTATAACAACCACAACCATGATTATAACAACCACGACTGTGATTATAACACCCATGGCCATGATTATAACAACCACAAGTATGATTATAACGACCATGATTATAACAACCACGAATATGATTATAACAACCACAACCATGATTATAACAACCACGACCTTGATTATAGCAATCACGACTATGATTATAACACATACGACCATGATTATAACAAATACGACTATGATTATAACAACCTTGATATAATAATAACATCTAACTATGATTATAATACCACGACTATGATTTTAAAACCAAGACTATGATTATAACACCCACGACTATGATTATAACAACCCGACTTTGATTATGACAACCCGCGACTCTGATTATAATATCGATGATCGATTATAACAACCACGACTATGATTATAAAAACAACGACTATGATTATAAAACCAAGACTACCATTATAACACCCACTACCATGACTATAACAACCGACCATGATTACACAACCACGAACATGATTATAACAACCACAACTATGATTATAACAACCACTACCATGACTATAACACGACCATGATTATAACATCACGACTATGATCATAACCGCGATCATGATTATAACCACAACCATGATTATAACATCCACGACCATGATTATAACCCCAGGGCCATGATTATAACAACCGACTGTGATTATAACAACCACGACCATGATTATAATACCCACGACCATGATTATAACAAACACGACTATGATTATATCACCCACGACCATGATTATTGCAACCACGACCATGATTATAACTACCAGGACCTTGATTATAACCACGACCATAATTATAACAACCACGACTATGATTATTTACGACCATGATTATAACAACCGATTATAACAACCACGACCATGATTATTATACCCACGACCATGATTTTAATATCCGCAACTATGATTATAACACCCACGACCATGATTATAACAACCACAACTATGATTATAACACCCAGGGCCATGATTATAACAACCACGACTATGATTATAACAACCACAACCATGATTATAACAACCACGACTATGATTATATCACCCACGACCATGATTATTACAACCACGACCATGATTATAACTACCAGGACCTTGATTATAACAACCATGACTATGATTATAACAACCACGAACATAGTTATAACAACCATGACTATGATTATAACACCCACGACCATGATTATAACAACCATGACAATGATTATAATAACCACGACTATGATTATAACAACCACAACCATGATTATATCAACCACGACTATGATTATAAAAACCATGACTACGATTATAGCACCCACTACCATGACTATAACAACCACGACCATGATTATAACAACCACGACTATGATTATGACAACCCCGACCATGATTATAACAACCACGACTATTATTATAACAACCACGACTATTATTATAACATCCACGACTATGATTATAACAACCACGACTATGATTATGACAACCCACGACTCTGATTATAACAACCTCGACCATGATTATAACACCCACGAATATGATTATAACAAACACGACCATGATTATAACACCCACGACCATAATTATAACAACCATGACTATGATTATAACAACCACGGCCATGATTATAGCATCCACGACTATGATTATAACAAACACGATTATGATTATAACAACCACGACCATGATTATAACAACCACGACTATGATTATAAAAACCACGACTATGATTATAACACCCACTACCATGACTATAACAACCACGACCATGATTATAACAACCACGACCATGATTTTAACACTCATGACCATGCCAAGACCATGGTTATGCACATCAACCTCTCCTCCGACATTGTCCCACCTCCTTCCATTACTCAGGTCCGAACACACTCCAGGTTGTAGATTCCACGAAGCTCCTCGGCGTCACCATAAACAACAAACTAAATTGGAAACCACACGTCAGTGAAGTTGTCAAATCCTCCAGTTTCCGTCTCCACCTCCTCCACCGACTCAAGTCCCTTGGAGTTCCTGCACCCGAGCTCCTCAGTGTTTACACAACATTCATACTTCCCAAGCTCACCTATGCCTCCCCCACCTGGTCTTCCTTCCTAAATGCCACACAACTAAACACCTAGAAAAAGTGCAAAAGAGGGCATGCAAGATTATTCTCCCCCCTTCCTACTCCACATATCAAGAAGCGCTTAACACACTGTGCCTTTCGACTCTCACAGACCATCACCACGACCTCATCTGCAAATTTGGTAAGAAGCTTCTACACCATCTCGACACCGGCTCCTACTACCACCTGAGATCCCTAGCCCGAGAATTGCTGTTCGACACCACAACCGCATCCAGCCCATACGTGCACGAACTGATCGCTATAAGAACAGCCCAGTCCCAACCAATGAAAAAATTATCAATAACTTGTAATAAACCAGTGTATTCACTCCCAGTAAACACTACTCCTTGCACTGTCACTATGTTGAAATGAACTGTTGTTTGAGCTTTTCCCCATCTAGTTATTTTATGTCTTATTTGTGTTACTTATGTTACTTGTATATTATTTGTAATTCGAAACCCATTCCCCAAATATGTAACTGTATATTTTCAGCCTTCTGGCTGCCAAGCTCTTTCAATAAACCCTTAATTATTATTATCATTATTATTATTATTATTATTATTATTATTATTATTATTATTATTATTATTATTATTATTATTATTATTATTATTATTATTATTATTATTATTATTATTATTATTATAACAAATACGAATATAATTATAACAACCACGACCATAATTATAACACTCACGACCATGATTATAACAACCACGACCATGATAATAACAACCACGACCATGAGTATAATAACCATGACCATGATTATAACTACCACGTCCTTGATTATAACAACCACGACCATAATTATAACAACCACGACCATGATTATAACAACCACGACCATGATTATAACAACCACGACCATGATTGTAACAACCACGACCATGATTATAACAACCACGACCATCTATCTCATATACTATGGGAATTGCTGTGTGTCTGTTCTGGGCCGCCGAAACGGCACAATCGTTTTTCAGCAAACTTGGTGGAAAAATTGCAAAAAATTCGTAGAGTGGAACCATCCTGGTCCCATTTCGATGGTTTCTTTAGGAAGGCATTAATTAACCATTTTATTTACGCTGGAAAACGATGTCGTTGTACAGTGTCAGCCTGGCGGAGGTTGTTCGCTAGCCAAGCACAAGCGTTCGAACTTTCACTCTTTGGTAAACTGTACCACCTGACTCGCCACCGGGCACGAAGGGCCCATGATCACTTGTTTAATATACTATAGGACTAGCCTTGTGTCTGTCTGTCTGTCTGTTTGTTCTGGGCAGCCGAAACGGCACAATCGTTTTTCATCAAACTTGATGGTAAAAATCGCAAAAAAATCGTAGAGTGGAACAAACCTGGTCCCATGTCGATGGTTTCTTTAGGAAGGCATTAATTAACCATTTTATTTACGATGGAAAACGATGCAAGTCTACGGACTTGGCGCACCCTCATTCGCTGTAAGCTAGCCAAGCACGAGCGTTCAAACTTTCACTGGGCATGAAGGTGCCCGCGACCACTTGTCGTCTCTATGCATCTGCGAACCCCCCGCTCACGTCCTCGTATTTTCTATCTATCTATCTATATTTACATGTATGTATGTATGGCGACCTGTGGTTGTAATGGTCAACACGCTCGCCTCGCAAACAAGAAGACCCGGGTTCGATCCCCGGGCAGGGTGAAACTAAGGGTAAGTTTCTTTACTCCATTTGCCTCTGTTAATCGATTTGCGGATCATGCTCCTGGGTAATGCAGTTGGAGAGTTACCCGGATATCTCGGACTATTCCTTGACACTGGGTCATATAACTCGTTAACTTAGGGTGCGGTTGTTGTGATGGGGAAATCTTCTACACCTTAAACAAATTCACGCCTCGGTGACCCTTGGGTCGGCCATCCTCGTTACACGATAGGCAACCATTATGGTCGCGACCCAAATGAGGGTCACGAGGGTGTTCCTTAGGGTCACGGGACGGTATCTCAAAAAAAGGTAATATTACGATATTATAATTATATCATATCACTGGCACAATATGAAGAATTATTGAAATACTAACTAAAGTAGAATAGTTGTTGATAATAAAGCATCCATATACACTTAACATAGTAATGTTCGAGTCCATTAACGCCCAATACTTGTACGCCAAGTATTGGCTGGATGAGAAATGTATTCAATGTGAACGTAGGTGAAGTTGGAGAAGATATTCCTGGATTTCAAAAAGAACTTACAGACCTCCAGGAAAATCAAGTGCAGAAGCAGCGCTTTGAAAGCCTCCAGTATTCGAAATTTTGGACCCAACTCAAGGACAAGCCCATTCTGACTCGGGAGGTTGTAAAAGCTCTTCTCCCTTTTCAACAATATATCTCTGTGAACAAGGATTTGCAGGTCTTGTTGCGATCAAGACTAAAGCAATACTGCGTGGATTAACATAAAACCAAACTTAGAGGAGGTCACCCACAAAATGAAGCAGTATCATGGTAGCCATTGAGAAATCTTTGATTTTTCAATTATCAAACTTTGTAATCAACCCTCCAGTCCGGTCGCTGGTGTTAAAAACCCATAGCAAAATTTTCTATTATTCTTAATTTATAACACTTGTGTATTTGGTTCTTACAATAGTCGTTTTTTAAGTATCTTCTTTCATTCAAGTAGGTTTTTAATGAAATTGAAGCATTTGAGCAGACGCAAATAAGCGTCAGTTTTCGAGTTTTGAGTGTTTGACACCCAGCAACCGTGATGGTGTTCTGGTTTTAAGCGCACGAGTGTGCTTTTTTTTTAATAGTAAGAAGTCTTATATAGTATTTTTCTCTCCTTGCTTTGCTAGTTTGCTATAAAAGTAAAATAGATGGCTACATATACATATACTTTTCATTTGTCTGATTAAAAAAGTTACTGAAATTTATTCTTATAATTATTAGAATTTATCACCACACTATCAAAACCCAAAAGAGCTCACTCCAAGAATAAAGCAGCATCACGTTAGCCACTGAAACATTCTGTTTTTGTCACTTTGGCTACAGAATTGTGAGATAAAGTCTAATTTTCTTGAAAATTTTTTTTTCATTTCGTCCAGTTAAAAAGTTAATGAAATTCATTATGTGTTAGTAATGTTAATTAATTCATTAAAACTATATAAATAAACACAACATATCAAAATAATTGGTAATTAACATACTTGTACCCGCATTTAGGTCTCCAGGACAGGACAGGATAAGATTGTATTTAGGGTCGCGCCCCAAAATATTACACTCTTGACGTCTCCTCCCAGAGATACACAACTTAGTTACAGTTCTGGAGGCGGGAGGTTATTCTGAGAATCCGGGTGCCGAGGGAGATGGGTTACCTGGTTGGCTGAGGTTGGTTGGTTGGATGGCTGAATGACTGGATGGTGGGTGGTTCGATGGATGAGTGTTAGAATAAGTGGTTGTATGGTTTCCTGGATGGTTGAGTAGTTGATTGGTTGGTTAAATGAATGCTAAGTTGAGCAGTTGATTGACCGATGACTGAATGGAAGGCTGGTAGTTAATATTTCTGACTAACCGACTGGAAAATTTCATTTTTTACTGACTATCTTATTGACTAATTATCTGACTGTTCTGCTTACCGACTGGATAGCTGACTGACAGGAAATATGTCAATCAACCAGTAAGCCAGTCAATCAGCCAGTCCACGCTCAGCCAAGTATACCAGTTCACCAACCAAGCAGCTGACTGACTGGCAGACCTACACTAACGGGAGCAACTTGTAGATGCTAACCTGAGCTGGGAAGACACATTGCAATGAAAGGAAGAAACCTCTCACTAAAGCCACCGTCTCTCTCTCTCTCTCTCTCTCTCTCTCTCTCTCTCTCTCTCTCTCTTTGACCTTTTCTCTCTCTGTCTCTATCCACCTACCTATCTCCCTGTCTTTCTTTCCCTGTCTATCTTTCTCTCACTCTCCCTCTCACCTTTTCTCTCTCTAACTCTCGTTCTCTCTCTCTCCCACTTTATCTCTATCTCACTCTTCCTCCAGTCCTTAATCTGGCGGTGGTAGCTGAATGCAACACGGCTCTTTATCTTCAAATGCATTTTCAATTAAATGTACCACATGGGTTATGTAAACCTCTAAAACCTTTTCATCTTCTCACCATTCACTCGTATTTCAGGTAAGAAAAAATCTTCTATCCCCATCAAGTATCGTCTGAGTTAATTTTCCCTTCACTTAACTTTAATTAACCTCTTTTGTGAGTCAGTTAAAATTCAATTCGGGTATCCTTAACCCTGACTATGACTTCAACATCAAAAGACATCATCGTTTTTGGCTTCACATTGTGCGTGTAATGTTTGTGTTTCTCCCCAAAGTTGGAATAGAGTGAATACAAGGGTTCAATATTCGAATGCTAATATTGTACTTCTAATGTCTAAGAATATTAATACGAAAACAAAGAAACAGTTTCACTCCGAATGCGAATACGAATACTTTATGAAAGTATTCATGAATTAATTCATGAATACTAGTGGTAAAAAAAACCCAATTATTGCTATAAGTATAGTATGTAGTGGTAGATTATTTATGGATTGGTATTCTGTATATCAAACTGTTTTGTGCAAGTATATATATTTATACTTCCTACTGGCCTATAATACTGACTATGCTCTCTCTTTATATATATATATATATATATATATATATATTTCATTAACCCAATAAAGCACGCGGGCTTCTACATACAATCAACACCTCAACCCACCAGGATTCGAACCCACGGCCCACGAGCCTATGACTGTGACCGGGGAACGCTAACCGCTGGACCACCAGGATACTAAAAGCAGTCCTAGACTTTGTTATATTTCACACAAAACCTGTTCAACGAGCTTATGGCGCCTTGAACCTCTAATGGGGACTACCCGTATCACGTAGGTGGTCAGAGTAACGTTTTACCAAATCCGGCTTCGAAACACGAGGATCCATATATGTTTCATCAGCCCAATAAAGCACGCGGGCTTCTACATACAATCAACACCTCAACCCGCCAGGATTCGAACCCACGGCCCAGGAAAAGATCTAGTATCCTGGTGGTCCAGCGGTTAGCGTCTTCCCCGGTCACAGTCATAGGCTCATGGGCCGTGGGTTCGAATCCTGGCGGGTTGAGGTGTTGGTTGTATATAGCTTAAGCGCTTTCGACAGAGTCTCCCATGAAAGATTAACACGAAAAGTGGAGGCTCATGGAATTGGAGGAGATATTCTAAAATTTATTAGGGCGTGGTTACAGGAAAGGAAACGGCGAGTAAGCATTAACGGCACTAAATCCGATTGGGGTAACGTGACAAGTGGAGTACCCTAAGGCACAGTACTTGGACTATTTATTATATATACATAAATGACAAAGATTTAGGCGTAGACAGCTAGATAAGTATAGTTTTTGAGGACTCTAAAATAGGGCGTGGAATTAAATTTGACAAGGACTCCGCAAACTACAGAAAGATCTAAAAAAAATTTTTGTGTAGTCTGAAACATAGCAGATGAATTTACTTTGGACAAATATAAAGTACTTTGTCTAAGACAGTGGTTCTCAACCTTGTTTGCCCCATGCACCCCTTTCACCATATGTCAGAATGTCATTCCCCCCTCCTTTCCAAGATTGTCTGCCTCAAAAATTGCATTCCAAATAATATGCATATAATACTGAAAATCCTTTATTTTTTCCATATTAGTATCAGTTTCCCCTGAAAACCTGAGGGGGTAAATTCCCCCCTGGTTGAGAACCCCTGGTCTAAGAGATGTAAACAGAGAAATCATATATCGGATGAGCAACGTTGTTATAGAGAAATTCGACTCTGATAAAAATTTAGGCATAATGATAAGTAGGAATCTTAAATCAAGAAAACAATGTGTATTTGCTCTAAGGCTAACAAAGGACTAGGGTACATACAAAAGAGTTAGTTACAAGACGAGCGAGGTTATCCTAAAACTATATCTTGCTCTTGTGAAACCACTCTTGGATTACTCAGTTCAGTTCTAGTCACCGTGCTACAGAATGGTTATAAAATCCCTAGAAAGCATTCAGAGGAGGATGACAAAACTAATCCCCGGCATTAGGAACCGTGAGTACAGAAACAGGTTAAAGCATCTTAATTTGTACTATCGAGAGAGACGTAGAATGAGGGGCTATATAATCGAGGTATATAAATGAAAGTCAGGATTAAACAAATGTGATATAACAAAGGTACTCAAACTCTCCAACCAGGAGCGAAGTCATAGCAATGGTTTTGAATTAGACAAATTTAGATTTAGGCGCGAGATAGGTAAACACTGCTTTGGAAATATTGTAGCGGTTGAGTGAAACAAGTTACCGAACTTCATCATTAACTCGAAGACGTTGGGTAATTTCAAATATAGGTTTATATGGATAAATGAGTGAGGAAAGGCCACGGTCGATTTAGCTCCCGGGATTAATTGTCAGTAATGGCCAGTGGTTGTAGTGACTTTCTGATGGCCGAGTCAGTATAGGTCAAGGATGAAAACTTGAAATTAAAGGAAGTGATTGGGACGATGAAGGAGGAAGACATGAGACAAGGAAAGCCCGTGTCTGACGAAGACACAGGCGAATGGAAGGTTGTGAGGAGAGGAACGACCAAAATGGTGGTGAGAAAAGACACCCAGGAAACGACAACAGCTAAGTGTAATAACTCATTAGTCCTTTGATAGATGAATTGGATGTTAACATAGTCAGAGACAGGGCCGACTAGAAAGGTACAAAAACCTTTATTGCTGATGAATTCCAGGTATGGTACCTGATAGAGCTTTCTGTGCTAAATTAAATTAAGATGAGGGTGTGTTTGCCAGGAGCTGGGGTGGGGGATATACAGTAGTTGACAGGATGGACAATATCTTGTCTGATAATTGGAACAAGCCCATTATCTACCCCAGTGCAGGAGGCACTGATATAGGCCGGTGTAGGAGTGAGGAGCTCCTTGATAAGTTCAAGACAGCTAGCGAACGTATTAAGGTGATGGGAGGGATCCCTATCATAAGTTGACAATGAATGGTTGTCAAGGGCAGTTGTTGTCAGCGGCCATCTTGACAAATAGTGCAAGTCAAGACCAGTCCCATTCATTGGCAACTGGGACAACTTTTACAGCAGAAGGGGTATTTATGCTAGGGATGGGGTACATTTGTCTTGGGATGGGGTGTCAACCCTTGCTGGCTCTCTCGAGACTACAGTTCAAAAGGTGTCAAATTCTTTAAACTGCTAGGGGAACATGTGAGCACGGGAATTGAGGAGACTGTAGTGGGCGATGGGTAAACAAATGAAAATTTACAGAGAAATAGTGCTAGGAATGATGACAAAACTAAATTAGGCAGGGAGTAAAACCTAAATGCGGCAAAGAGAGGACTCAGATCACAACTAACTTAAATGTCTACTGTGCAAACAGTAGAAGTATGAGAAACAAAATGGATGAGATCAGGATGTTGGTATGTACTGAAAAAATTGATATAACAGCATTCACCAAAACATGGTTAAACCTAGACTCTAGTGTGTTAACTGTCGAATACCATGTAACGGATCTTCTTTGTAACAATTATACAGTAACAGAAGAACAGATTATTTCAACTGTGACTAACTGTGTAACCATTAGGTGACTGTTACCGTTGTATAACAGCTACTTGTGAAGCTGTCATATATGTAACAACCTGAGGGAGTTACCACTTGTAACAGGCACTGGTGAAATTGTTACCTTTATATTCTAGGCGCTTACTCCTTGTACACTGAGCTTATCTTAGATGCTGATAAGGCAAGCGAACTAAATATAGATCAAAGTTTATTGGGTTTAGTAGCAAAATCCAAGTGTCCATTTCTTATTTTATTAAAAAGGGTGTATCTACACGGTCCAAAGGATATTTACTGTAATAGTCACTGTAGCTGTGAGTGCTATAATAAGACGAGCGGAGCTATCTTAGATTAGCTCTAAAGAACGGCTGACAAGTATGAGATCTGAGTGGGGTCTGCTATCGGGCGCACAATATATATATATATATATATATATATATATATATATATATATATATATATATATATATATATATATATATATATATATATATATATATATATATATATATATATATATTTATATTAGTTCTTGATTTGATAAGTGGCAGGGCTGAAGTAAACTCTTTGTTGGTTTTGTTTTATTGTAAAAAAATATAGTTTCACAGGTACTGAGTTCAGTTGAGAGTATATTGTACCTTCTCTGCTAAGGGAAATGTCTTAGTACAATTTTATGGGAGAGCATTTAAGTGAGGTGTTCACTGGGTAACAGGTGATATGATAGTCTCTCTCTCTCACCAGGGAGAGGGGGTTGTCCAGCGTTCCTTTCAGGATATGAGTCAGGTTGTTGTTGTAATGTGTTGATCCAGCTTGACCTCGCTCGCTCCATGGAGGAAATGTCAACTCACCAATTGATTCATACTCATGGATGGATGACTTGGTGAATATATGGGTAATATACATTTAGGTAAATATTTATATAATACAAATCGTGCTGTTACACCGCTCGGTCACCTCCAACCGATGTCCTCATGGATTAAAACCTAGGTGTACCTAACCTTGTTACAAAAAGGTGTGCTTAGCTAAGTTTTTTCGTCGTTTATATTTTTTTGTAATTCCTTCCGAAAAGTTTTCTTAGAAACTATTGTGTACCTTGAAGAAATCTTCCTGTAACAAATAAATATAACTATCATGGACCTGATAAACATGATCGTAGGTATAATAAAACAAGGTAGGATTATACCGGACATATAAAGGAAGAGAATCTTGTAACTCAGAAAACTTTGTCTCATTAATATAAGATAGGAGGTTAAGCTTATCAAAAACAATATGGAGAGTTCTGAAACTTATATTTAAGGGACATGGTATGGAAATCAGCTCAGAAGTAATACTTATGACAAATGCACGATGACGACGAGTAGGCAAGGTTGTGATTGCATCACTGCTAATTTCACAATAGTCTGGTGCAATATGATAACCTTCTACTATTAAATGTTTGCCTACATCCTGACATATAAGTATTACACTGGTTTGATTCGGGAAAATGAAATATTGCACATTATTGACTAGTGCATGAAACACTAACCTATGTGCTATTGGAGTGTATACATGCTGCTATAGAGTAGGGT
>NW_024736071.1:25722-63462 GCF_018991925.1 Homarus americanus
GTCTTGGATATTATAACCGCGGCCGGGCGGTTGGCGCAATCATAGTCGTGGTTGTTACAATCATAAAGGTGGTTGTTACAATCATAGTCGTGGTTTCTATAACCGCGGCCCCGTGCAATAACAATCATATTTGTGGTAATTATAATCATGGTCGTAAGTGTTATAAAATAACATAGTCGTGGCTGATATAAATAAGGTCGGTTGTTATAACCATAGCAGTGGCAGTTATAATCATGGTTGTGGTTGTTATAATCATAGTCGTGGTTGTTATAATCATAGTCGGGTGATATAATCACAGTCGTAAGGATATAATCATTGTCGTTGTTGTTATAATCATAAATGGCTGTTATAATCATAAATGGTTGTTATAATCATAGTCGTGTTTGTTATAATCAAGGTCGTGGTTACATATCATAGTCATGGTTGAGGCGATCATAGTCGTGATTAGTTATAATCGCGTCGGGTGTTGGCATTTCATGTTCGGTGGGTTGCTGTTAGATCATAGTCGTGGTTTTAATAATCATGGTCGTGGTGTTGGTAATCATAGTTGTGGTTGTTATAATCACAGTTGTTGTTGCCTTTACAGTCTTGCCCGTGCGTTATAATCATTGTCGTGGGTTGTTATAATCATAAATGGTTGTTATAATCAGAGTCTTGGTTGTTATAATCATAGTCATGGCTGTTATAATCATAGTCATGGTTGTTATAATCATAGTCGTGGTTGTGATAACTGCGGTCGTGGGTGTTATAATCATAGTTGTGGTTATTATATTCATGGTCGTGGGTATTATATCATGGTCGTGGTTGTTGGGTAATTCATAGTCGTGTTATTGTAATCATAGTCGTGGTTGTTATAATCATAGTCATGGTTGTTATAAACATGGTCTTGGTTGTTATAATCATGCGGTCGTGTGGTTGTTTTTAATCATTGTCGTGTAAGGCGACTGGCGGTCGTTGTTATAATCATGGTCGTGCTTGTTATAATCATAGTCGGGTTAAGCTTAATCATAGTCGTGGTTGTTATAACTGGCGGTCGTGGTTGTTATGATTCAGTCGGTTAAGTTATAATCATAGTCGTGGCTGGGTTATAGCCGCGTCGGGCTGTTATAATCATAGTCGGCTTTTATAATCATGGTCTTTGGTTGTTATAACTGGGCGGTCGTAATTATTATAACTGGTTGTCGTGGTTGCTATAATCATAGTCGTTGCTGTTATAACCGTTCGTGGTTAATTATCAAGGTCGTGGTTGTTATAATCTAGCCGCGGATGTTATAATCATGGTCGTGGTTGTTGTAATCATGGTTGTGGTTGTACTATGGTCGTGGTTGCCATGATCATAGTTGTGCTGGCAAGTGACCATAGTCGGGCCGTTATAACTGGCGACTGCGGTTAAGCAAACTATTGTAGTGGTTGTTGGCAATCATGGCCGGTCTTATAATCATAGTCGTGGCTTTTTATAATTGGCGGTCGTGATTGTTATAATCATAGTCGTGGTTGTTATAATCATAGTCGTGGTTGTTATAACTGCGGTCTTTGCTGTTATAATCATGGTCGTGGTGTTATAACCGCTAATGGTGGTCTTTATAAGCATGGTCGTGATATTATAACTGGGCGGTCGTGGTTGTTATAACCGCGGTTGCGTTATTATAATCATGGTCGTAGCATATAACTGGGCGGTCATGGTTGTTATAATTCATAGTCGTGTTGTTATAATCATAGTCGTGGTTGTTACAATCATAGTCGTGTTGCCGCACCCGTCTTGCCGTTGGTAATCATAGTCGGTTGTTATAACTGGGCGGTCGTGGCTGCGTAATTATAGCCGTGGTTTTTTGGCACCGGGCGACCTGGTTGTTATAATCGGGCGGTCGCAGTTAATATTACTGGGCGTAATGTGCTTTGTTGGCAATCTTCGCGGTCGGGTTGTTAGTAAAGGCGGTTGTGGTTGTTACAGCCGCGGTAAAAAAGTATAATCATAGTCGTGGTTTTTGGCAATCATAGTCGGTTGTTATAACTGCTAAATATTGCTGTTATAATCATAGTCGTTGTTGTTATAACTGCGGTCGTGGGTGCTATAATCATAGTTGCGGTGTTATATCATAGTCGGTTGTTGGCAATCATAGTCGGTTGTTATAATCATAGTTGTTTTGTTATAATCATAGTCGGGATGTTATAATCATAGTTGTGGTTGTTATAACTGGCGGTCGTGGTGCGTAATCACAGTCGTGGCGATATAATCATGGTTGTGGTTGCACCACAGTCGTGGCTGTTGGCACCGCGGCTCAAAAAGGCAATTGCGAAGCTGTGGTTGTTGTACCGCGGTCGTAAAAAGCAGTAACTGCGGAAGGTGGTTATTATACTGGCGGTCGTTGGTATTTTTTTAACCGCGGTCGCTGTTGGTAAATCACAGTCGGTTGTTGGCAATCAGTCGTGCTGTTGCGACCATAGTCGGTTGTTATAATCATAGTCGCAGCTTTTTATAAATCATGGTCGCATGATATATTCATTGTCGGGTTTTTATAATCATGGTTCTATTGTTATAATCATGGTCGTAGTAATTATAATCATTGTCACGTTGTTATAATCATAAATGTATGTTATGATCATGTTCGTGTTATGATCAAGGCCGTGGTTGTTATTATCGTACCGCGGACGTTATAATCATTTTCGTGGTTCTTATAATCATTGTTGCGGTTATGATCATAGTCGTGGTTGTTATAATCACGGTCGTGGGCAAGCGCAATTATAAAGGTGGCTATTATGCTACGGTCGTGGGTATTATAAT
This sequence comes from Homarus americanus, assembly GCF_018991925.1. Taxonomy (NCBI): domain Eukaryota; kingdom Metazoa; phylum Arthropoda; class Malacostraca; order Decapoda; family Nephropidae; genus Homarus; species Homarus americanus. The sequence goes on from NW_024736071.1 coordinate 28,505, forward strand.
CATGGTCGGTTGTTGCAATTCGCGGTCGTGCTGTTATAATTATGGTCGTGGGTTGCTGCGATCATAGTTGTGGTTGTTGCGATCATAGTCGCCGTTGTTATAATCATGTCTTGGCTGTTATAACCGCGGTCGTGGTTGCTACAACGTCGCGGTTATGTTAGAGTCAACGTAGTGGCATATAATCATAAATGGTTTCTATAATTATAGCTCGGTTGTTATTATCATGGTCGGCTATATAATCATGGCCGTGGTTGTTATACGATAGTCGAGTTATTACAATCATAGTCGTGGCTGTTATAATCATGGTCATGATTGCTATAATCATAGTCGTGGTTGTTATAACCGCGGTCGTGGGTGGCAATCATAGTCGGCTGTTGGTAATTATGGTCGTGATTGTTATAATCATAGTCGGTTGTTATATCATAAATAAGCGGTTGTTATAATCATAGTCGCTGTTATAATCATAGTCGTCGTTGTTGGCACCGGGCGGTCGGGTGTTATAATCATAGTTGTGGCGGTTACAACCGCGGTCGTGAATTATAATCGCGGTCGTGGTTGTTATAACCGGCGGTTGTGGTTGCTATAACTGGCGTCGTGGTTTCTACAATCATGGCTCCCAAAAGTTATAATCAGTTGTGGTTGTTATAATCATGGTTGTGGTTGTTGTTAAAACTACAGTCGTTGTTTCTATAATCATGGTCGCAGGTGTTATAATCATGGTCGGCATGTTATAATCTGGCGGTCGTGGTTGTTATAACTACGGTCGTGCTTGTTATAATCATAGTCGGCTGTTAAAACTGAAGTTGGTGGTTGTTGCAATCATGGTCTTGGATTGTTATAACCATGGTCGTGGTTGTTTTAATCATGGTCGGCAATTAGTAACGGTCGTGGTTGTTATAATCATAGTCGTCGTTTTTCTTGGTTGTTATAATCATGGTCGGTTGTTACAATCATAGTCGTGGTTGTTATAATCGCGATCGTGGTAATCATAGTCCGGTTGTTATATTCATGCTCGTAAGTAAATCATAGTCGCGGGTTGATATAATCATGGTCGGTTGTTATAATCACAGTCGTGGTTGTTATAATCATAGTCACACTGCTATAATCATAGTCGGTTGTTATAATCACGGTCGTGGTTGTTATTATTCAGTTATGGTTGAGATGATCATAGTCGTGATTGTTATAATCATAGTCGGTTGTTATAATCATAGTCGTGGTTGTTATAATCATAGTCATGGTTGTTATAAATAGCCATGGTTGTTATAATCATAGTCGGTTGTTATAATTATGGTCGGGTTGTTATTATCATAGTCATGGCGATATGACATAGTCGTGATTGTTATAATCATAGTCGTGGTTGTTATAATCATAGTCGTGGTTGTTATAATCATAGTCATGGTTGTTATAATCAGAGTCGTGGTTGTTATAATTACGGTCGTGGTTGTTATAATCATAATCGTGGTTGTTGTAATCAAGAACGTTGTTGTTATAATAATAGTCGTGGTTGTTTTTAATCATGGTCGGTTGTTATAATCATAGTCGTGATGTTATAACCGGCGACGTGGGTGTTATAACTCATTGTCGTGTTTGTTATAATTCTATTCGTGTGTTATAATCATTGTCGTGGTTGTTATAATCATAGTCGTGGTTGCCATAATCAAGTTGGGGTTGTTATAATCATGGTCGGTTGTTGTAATCATGGTCGTGGCTGTTATAATCATAGTCATTATTGTTATAATCATAGTTGTGGTCGTTATAATCATGGTCGTAGGTGTTATAAGCATGGTCGTGGTTGTTATAATCATGGTCGTGGGTGTTATAATCATGGTCGTGGTTGTTATAATCATTGTCGTGGCTGTTTTAATCATAGTCGTGGTTGTTATAATCATGGTCGGGGTTGTTATAATCATTATCGTGATTTGCGATCATAGTCCCATTGTTATAGTCATGGTTGTACGTTATAATCATAGTCGTGGGTTAAGTGATGCAACCGCGTCGCTATGTTATAATCATGCACGTGCTTTGTTTTTAATCATTGTCGTGGTTATGATCATGGTCGTGGTTGTTATAATCAAGTACGTATGTTGGCAATCATAATGCTGTTTGAAATCATAGTTTGTTTGTTATAATCTAGTCGTGGTTGTTATAATCAGTCGTGGTTGTTATGATCATATTCCTGGGTTGTTAAGTAACCATTCGGTTGTTATAACTGCGGTCGTGGTTATGGTCACGGTCGTTGTTACAGGTAGTCACGTAAAGTATTATAACCGTCGTGGTTGTTATAATGATAGTCGTAGTTATTATAATCATAGTCGTGGTTGTTATAATCATGGTCATGGTTGCTATAATCATAGTAGTGGTTGTTATAATCATGGTCGTGGGTGTTATAATCATAGTCGTGGTTGTTATAATTATGGTCGTGATTGTTATAATCATAGTCGTGGTTGTTATAATCATAGTCATGGTTGTTATAATCATAGTCGTGGTTGTTATAATCATAGTCGTCGTTGTTATAATCATGGTCGTGGGTGTTATAATCATAATTGTGGTTATTACAATCATGGTCGTGGGAATTATAATCATGGTCGTGGTTGTTATAATCATGGTTGTGGTTGTTATAATCATAGTCGTGGTTTCTATAATCATGGCCCTGGGTGTTATAATCATAGTTGTGGTTGTTATAATCATGGTTGTGGTTGTTATAATCATAGTCGTGGTTTCTATAATCATGGACGCGGGTATTATAATCATGGTCGTGGTTGTTATAACCATGGTCGTGTTTGTTATAATCATAGTCGTGGTTGTTAAAATCATAGTTGCGGTTGTTGTAATCATGGTCTTGATTGTTATAATCATGGTCGTGGTTGTTTTAATCGATGGTCTTGGTAATTATAATCATGGCCATGGGTGTTATAATCATAGTCGTGGTTGTTATAATCATAGTCGTGGTTGTTAAAATCATGGACCTGGGTGTTGTAATCATAGTTGTGGTTGATATAATCATGGTCGTGGGTGTAATAATCATATTTGTGGTTGTTATATTCATGCTCGTGGGTGTTAAAATCATAGTCGTGGTTGATATAATCATGGTCGTGGTTGTTATAATCACAGTCGTGGTTGTTATAATCATACTCTTTGGTTGCTATAATCATAGTTGTGGTTGTTATAATCATGGTCGTGGTTGTTATTATCATAGTTATGGTTGAGATGATCATAGTCGTGATTGTTATAATCATAGTCGTGGTTGTTATAATCATAGTCGTGGTTGTTATAATCATAGTCATGGTTGTTATAATCATAGTCGTGGTTGTTATAATCATGGTCGTGGTTGTTATTATCATATTCATGGTTGCTATGATCATAGTCGTGATTGTTATAATCATAGTCGTGGTTGTTATAATCATAGTCGTGGTTGTTATAATCATAGTCATGGTTGTTATAATCAGAGTCGTGGTTGTTATAATTATGGTCGTGGTTGTTATAATCATAATCGTGGTTGTTGTAATCAAGATCGTGGTTGTTATAATAATAGTCGTGGTTGTTTTAATCATGGTCATGGTTGTTATAATCATAGTCGTGGATGTTATAATCAAGGACGTGGGTGTTATAATCATTGTCATGTTTGTTATAATCCTATTCGTGGGTGTTATAATCATGGTCGTGGTTGTTATAATCATAGTCGTGGTTGTCATAATCATAGTTGGGGTTGTTATAATCATGGTCGTGGTTGTTATAATCATAGTCGTGGTTGTTATAATCATGGTCTTGGGTGTTATAATCATAGTCGTGGTTGTTATCATCATGGTCGTGGGTTTTATAATCTCAGTTATGGTTGTTATGATCATAGTGGTGGGTGTTATAATCATGGTCTTGGTTGTTATAATCATAGTCGTGGTCGTTTTAATCATAGTCGTGGTTGTTATAATCATGGCCGTGGGTGTTCTAATCATAATCGTGGTTTTATAATCATAGTCCTGGTTGTTATAGTCATGGTTGTGGTTGTTATAATCATAGTAGTGGTTGTTATAATCATGGTCTGGTTGTTATAATCAAAGTAGTGTTTGTTATAGTCATAGTCATGGTTTTAATCATAGTCGTGGTTGTTATAATCATGGTCGTGAGTGTTATAGTCATAGTCGTGGTTGTTATAATCATAGTCGTGGTTGCTATAATCATAGTCATGGTTGTTATAATCATAGTCGTGGTTAATATAAGCGGTTGGGTATTATGCTCATGGTCGTGGTTGTTATAATCATGGTTGTGGTTGTTATAATCATAATCGTGGTTTAATCATGGCCCTGATTGTAATAATCATATTTGTGGTTGTTATATTCATATCGTGGGTGTTAAAATCATAGTCGTGGTTGATATAATCATGGTCGTGGTTGTTATAATCACAGTCGTGGTTGTTATAATCATAGTCATTGGTTGCTATAATCATAGTCGTGGTTGTTATAATCATGGTCGTGGTTGTTATTATCATAGTTATGGTTGAGATGATCATAGTCGTGATTGTTATAATCATAGTCGTGGTTGTTATAATCATAGTCGTGGTTGTTATAATCATAGTCGTGGTTGTTGATAATCATAGTCGTGGTTGTTATAATCATGGTCGTGGTTGTTATTATCATATTCATGGTTGATAGATCATAGTCGTGATTGTTATAATCATAGTCGTGGTTGTTATAATCATAGTCGTGGTTGTTATAATCATTGTCGTGGGTGTTATAATCATAGTTGTGGTTATTATAAGCATGGTCGTGGGTATTATAATCGTGGCCGTGGTTGTTATAATCATGGTTGTGGTTATTATAATCATGGTCGTGGGTATTATAATCTGCGGCATTTGATAAAATCATAGTCGGTTGTTATAATCATAGTCGTGGATATTATAATCATAGTCGTGGTTGTTATAATCATGGTCGTGGGTGTTATAATCATAGTTGTGGTTATTATAAGCATGGTCGGGTATTATAATCATGGTCGTGGTTGTTATAATCATGGTTGTGGTAATTATAATCATGCGGTCGTGTATTATAATCATGGTCACGGTTGTTATAATTATAGCATGGTTGTTATAATCATAGTCGTGATTGTTATAATCATAGTCGTGGTTGTTATAATCATGGTCTTGGTTGATAAATCATAGTCGTGGTTGTTATAATCATGGTCGGCTGTTATAATCATAGCCGTGGTTTTTATAATCATGGTCTTTGTTGGATAATCATGGTCGAAGTTATTATAACTGGTGGTCGTGTTTGTTATAATCATGGTCGCGGTTGTTTTAATCATGGTCGGTTGTTATAGTCATGGTAGGGTGATAATAATAGTCGTGGTTTTAAAACATAGTCGTGGTTGTTATAGTCATCGTTGTGGTTGTTATAACCACAGTCGGTTGTTATAATCATGGTCGTGGTTGTTATAATCATACGTTTTTGTTATAATCATAGTCATGGTTGTTATAATCATAGTCTTGGTTGTTATAATCATGGTCGGGTGTTATAATCATAGTCGTGGTTGATATAATCATTTGTTGTGGTTGTTATAATCACAGTCGTGGTTGTTATAATCATGACCCTGGGTGTTATAATCATGGTCTTGTTGTTATAATCATGGTCGTGTTGTTTTAATCATTGTCGTGGTTACGATCATGTCGGGTTGTTATAATCATGGTCGTGCTTGTTATAATCATAGTCTTGGTTGCTTTAATCATAGTCGTGTTTGTTATAATCATAGTCGTGGTTGTTATAATCATAGTCGTGGTTGTTATGATCATATTCTGTTGTTATAACTGTCGTCGTGTCATGGCGAACGCGTGGGTGTTATAACTGGCATGGATGTTATAATCATTGTCGTGGTTTTTACATGGTCTTGGTTGTTATAATCATAGTCGTGGTTGTAATAATCATAGTCATTGTTGTTATAATCATAGTCGTGGTTGTTATAATCATGGTCGTGGTTGTTATTATCATAGTCATGGTTGATATGATCATAGTCATGGATGTTATAATCATTGTCTTGGTTGTTATAATAATGGTCGCGGTTATGATCATAGTTGTGGTTGTTATAATCATGGTCGCGGTTATGATCATAGTCGTGGTTGTTATAATCATGGTCTTGGTTGTTATAATCATGGTCGTCGTTGTTATAGTCATGGTAGTGGGTATTATAATCATAGTCGTGTTTTTTATAATCATAGTCGTGGTTGTTATAATCATGGTCGTGGTTGTTATAATCATAGTCGTGGTTATTATAATCATAGTCGTGGTTGTTATAATCATGATCATGGTTGTTATAATCATTGTCGTGGTTGTTATAATCATGGTCGTGGGTGTTATAATCATATTCGTGGTTGTTATAATCATAGTCGTGGTTGTTATAATCATGGTCGTGGGTGTTGTAATCATAGTTGTGGTTATCATAAGCATGGTCGTGGGTATTATAATCATGGTCGTGGTTGTTATAATCATGATTGTGGTTATTATAATCATGGTCGTGGGTATTATAATAATGGTAATGGTTGTTATAATCATAGTCGTGGTTGTTATAATCATAGTCGTGGTTGTTATAATCATAGTCGTTGTTGTTATAATCATGGTGGTGGTTGTTATAATCATAGTTGTGGTTATTATAAGCATGGTCGTGGGTATTATAATCATGGTCGTAGATGTTATAATCATGGTTGTGATTATTATAATCATGGTCGTAGGTATTATAATCATGGTCATGGTTGTTATAATCATAGTCGTGGTTGTTATAATCATAGTCGTGGTTGTAATAATCATAGTCGTGGTTGTTATAATCATGGTCTTGGTTGTTATAATCAGAGTCGTGGTTGTTTTAATCATGGTCGTGGCTTTTATAATCATAGCCGCGGTATTTATAATCATGGTCTTGGTTGTTATAATCATGGTCGTAGTTATTATAATCATGACCGTGTTTGTTATGATCATGGTCGTGGTTGTTATAATCATGGTTGTGGTTGTTATAGTCATGGTAGTGGGTGTTATAATCATAGTCGTGGTTTTTATAATCATAGTCGTGGTTGCTATAGTCATCGTTGTGGTTGTTATAACCATAGTCGTGGTTGTTATAATCATGGTCGTGGTTGTTATAATCATAGTCGTTTTTGTTATAATCATAGTCATGGTTGTTATAATCATAGTCTTGGTTGTTATAATCATGGTCGTGGGTGTTATAATCATAGTCGTGGTTGATATAATCATGGTTATGGTTGTTATAATCACAGTCGTGGTTGTTATAATCATGGCCCTGGGTGTTATAATCATAGTTGTGGTTGTTGCAATCATGGTCGTGGGTGTTAAAATCATAGTTGTGGAATTATAATCATGGTCGTTGGTATTTTAATCATGGTCGTGTTTGTTATAATCATAGTCGTCGTTGTTATAATCATAGTCGTGCTTGTTATAATCATAGTCATGGTTGTTATAATCATGGTCTTGGTTGTTATAATCATGGTCGTGCTTGTTTTAATCATTGTCGTGGTTATGATCATGGTCGTGTTTGTTATAATCATGGTCGTGCTTGTTATAATCATAGTCTTGGTTGTTTTAATCATAGTCGTGTTTGTTATAATCTTAGTCGTGGTTGTTATAATCATAGTCGTGGTTGTTATGATCATATTCCTGGTTGTTATAATCATAGTTGTGGTTGCTATAATCATGGTCGTGGATGTTATAATCATTGTCGTGGTTGTTATAATCATAGTCGTGGTTGTTATAATCATGTTCGTGGTTGCTATGAACATAGTGGTGGTTGTTATGATCATAGTCTTGGTTGTTATAATCATGGTCGTGGTTGTTATAGTCATGGTAGTGGGTATTATAATCATAGTTGTGGTTTTTATAATCATAGTCATGGTTGTTATAATCATGGTCGTGGTTGTTATAATCATAGTCATGGACGTTATAATCATTTGCGTGGTTCTTATAATCATGGTCGCGATTATGATTATAGTCGTGGTTGTTATAATCAAGGTCGCGGTTATGATCATAGTCGTGGTTGTTATAATCATGGTCGTGGTTGTTGTAATCATGGTTGTAGTTGTTATAATTATGGTCGTGGTTGCTATGAACATAGTGGTGGTTGTTAAGATCATAGTCGTGGTTGTTATAATCATGGTCTTGGTTGTTATAATCATGGTCGTGGTTGTTATAGTCATGGTAGTGGGTATTATAATCATAGTTGTGGTTTTTATAATCATAGTCATGGTTGTTATAATCATAGTCGTGGTTGTTATAATCATGGTCGTGTGTGTTATAATCATGGTCGTGGTTCTTATGAGCATAGTCGTGGTTGAAATAATCATGGTCGAGGGTGTTATAATCATGGTTGTAGTTGTTATAATCACAGTCGTGGTTGTTATAGTCATATTCGTGGGTGTTATAATCATAGTCGTGGTTGTTATAATCATAGTCGTGGTTGTTATAATCATAGTCGTGGTTGTTATAATCATTGTCATGGTTGTTATAATCATAGTCGTGGTTGTGATAATCATGGTCGTGGGTGTTATAATCATGGTTGTGGTTGTTATAATCACAGTCGTGGTTGTTATTATCATAGTCGTGGTTGTTATAATCATGGTCGTGTTTGTTATATTTACGGTCGTGGTTGTTATGATCATAGTCTTGCTTTTATAATGATAGTCAGGTTGTTATAATCATGTTCGTGGATATGATCAAGGTCGGTTATAATCATAGTCGGATGTTATAATCATTGTCGGTTTTTATAATCATGGTCTTGGTTATAAAATCATGGTGAAAGTTATTATAATCATTGGTCGGTTGGTATAATCATAGTCGTGGTTGTAATAATCACGTTCTGGATATGATCAAGGTCGTGGTTGTTATAATCTTAGTCATGGATGTTATAATCATTGTCGTGGTTGTTATAATAATGGTCGCGGTTATGATCATAGTTGTGGTTGTTATAATCACTGGTCGCGGTTATGAACATAGGCGTGGTTGTTATAATCATGGTTGTGGTTGTTGCAATCATGGTTGTGGTTGTTATAATTATGGTCGGTGGCGCTAATTCAGTTGCGGTTGTTATGATCATAGTCGGTTGTTATAATCATGGTCTTGGGTTGTTATAATCGCGGTCGTCGTTGTTATAGTCATGGTAGGGTATTATAATCATAGTCGTGTTTTTTATAATCATAGTCGTGGTTGTTATAATCACGGTCGTGGTTGTTATAATGATAGTCGGTTATTATAATCATAGTGGTTGTTATAATCAGTGATCATGGTTATAAAATCATTGTCGTGGTTGTTATAACCGCGGACGTGGGTGTTATAATCATAGTCGTGTTGTTATAATCAAAGTCGTGGTTGTTATAATCATGGTCGTGGTGTTATAATCATAGTTGTGGTTATTATAAGCATGGTCGTGGGTATTATAATCATGGTCGTGGTTGTTATAATTGTGGTTGTGGTTTTTATAATCATGGTCGTGGGTATTATAATCATGGTCATGGTTGTTATAATCATAGTCGTGGTTGTTATAATCATAGTCGGCTGTTATAACTAGTCGTGTTGTTATAATCATGGTCGTGGGTGTTATAATCATAGTTGTGGTTATTATAAGCATGGTCGGGCATATAATCACGGTCGTGGTTGTTATAATCATGGTTGTGGTTATTATAATCATGGTCGGGTATTATAATCATGGTCATGGTTGTTGTAATCATAGTCGTGGTTGTTATAATCATAGTGTGGTTGTTATAATCATAGTCGGTTGTTATAATCATGGTCTTGGTTGTTATAATCATAGTCGTGGTTGTTATAACGCATCGTGGCTGTTATAATCATAGCCGTGGTTTTTACAATCATGGTCTTAGGGTTATAATCATGGTCGCAGTTCTTATAATCAAGGTTTGCTTGTCATAATCACGGCCGTGGTTGTTATAATCATGGTCGTGGTTGTTATAGTTATGGTAGTGTGTTATAACCATAGTCGTGGTTTTTATAATCATAGTCGTGTTGATAATCATCGTTGTGGGTTGTTATAACCATAGTCGTGGTTATATAATCATGGTCGGGTTGCTATAATCATAGTCGTTTTGTTATAATCATAGTCATGGTTGTTATAATCATAGTCTTGGTTGTTATAATCATAGTCGGCTGATATGATCATGGTTGTGTTATAATCACAGTCGTGGTTGTTATAACTGGCGGGATGGGTGTTATAACATAGTTGTGGTTGCTGTAATCATGGTCGTGATATAATCATAGTCGTGGTTGTTATAATCATAGTCGTGCTTGTTATAATCATAGTCATGGTTGTTATAATCGTGGTCTTTGTTTGTTATAATCATGGTCGTGGTTGTTTTAATCATTGTCGGTTATGATCATATCGTCGGTTGTTATAACTGGCGGCCGTTGTTATAATCATAGTCTTGGTTGTTTTAATCATAGTCGTGTTTGTAATCATAGTCGTGATTGTTATAATCATAGTCGGTTGTTATGATCATATTCCTGGTTGTTATAATCATAGTCGTGGTTGCTATAATCATGGTCGCGCTTGTTATAATCATTGCCGTGGTTGTTATAATCATAGTCTTGGTTGTTATAATCATGTTCGTGGTAATGACAGGCGTGGTTGTTATAATCATAGTCATGGATGTTATAATCATTTGCGTGTTCTTATAATCATAGTCGCGTTATGATCATAGTCGGTTGTTATAATCATCGTCGTGGTTGTTGTAACTGGCGAAGGGTTGTTATAATTATGGTCGGTTGTTATAGTCATGGTCGTGGTATTATAACTACGGTCGTGGTTGTTATAATCATGGTTGTGGTTATTATAATCATGGTCGTGGGTATTATAATCATGGTCATGGTTGTTGTAATCATAGTCGTGGTTGTTATAATCATAGTGGTGGTTGTTATAATCATAGTCGGGTTGTTATAATCATGTCTTGTTGATATAATCATGGGTCGTGGTTGTTATAGTCATGGTAGTGGGTATTATAATCATAGTCGTGGTTTTTATAATCATAGTCGTGGTTGTTATAACTCATGGTCGTGTTGTTATAATTGTGGTCGTTGTTGTTATAATGATAGTCGTGTTTATTATAATCATAGTCGGGTTGTTAAATCATGGTCGTGTGTTATAATCATCGTTGTGGTGTTATAATCATGGTCGTGGGAATTATAATCATGGTCGGGTTAAATAATCATGGTCGGTTGTTATAACTATAGCGTGTGATAATCATAGTTGTATATTATAATCGGTGGTCGGGTATTATAATCATGGTCGTGGTTGTTATAATTGTGGTTGTTTTTTAATCATGGTCGTGGGTATTATAATCATGGTCATGTTGTTATAATCATAGTCGTGGTTGTTATAATCATAGTCGGCTGTTATAATCATAGTCGGTTGTTATAATCATATTTGTGGTTGTTGTAATCGTGGTCGGGTGTTATAATCATAATCGTGGTTGTTATAATGATAGTCGCATTGTTATAATCATAGTCCGTGTCATATTCATAGTCGGGTTGTTATAATCATAGTCTTGTTGTTATAATCATGGTCGTCGTTGTTATAGTCATGGTAGTGGGTATTATAATCAGAGTCGTGTTTTTATAATCACAGTCGGGTTGTTATAATCATGGTCGTGGTTGTTAAATGATAGTCGGTTATTATAATCATAGTCGTGGTTGTTATAATCATGTTCATGGTTTTTATAATCATTGTCGTGGTTGTTATAATCATGGTCGTGTTATAACTCGTAGTTGTGGTTATTATAAGCATGGTCGGGTATTATAATCATGGTCGTGGTTGTTATAATTGTGGTTGTGGTTTTTATAATCATGGTCGTGGGTATTATAATCATGGTCATGGTTGTTATAATCATAGTCGTTGTTATAATCATAGTCGTGGCTGTTATAATCATAGTCGTGGTTGTTATAATCATGGTCGTGTAATAATCTGAGGTGGTTATTATCAGCATGGTCGTGGGTATTATAATTGCGGTCGGGTTGTTATAATCATGGTTGTGGTTATTATAACCGTGGTCGTGGTATTATAATCATGGTCATGGTTGTTGTAATCATAGTCGTGGTTGTTATAATCATAGTCGTGGTTGTTATAATCATAGTCGTGGTTGTTATATTCATGGTCTTGTTATTATAATCATAGTCGTGGTTGTTATAATCATGTTCGTGGCTGTTATAACTGACAGCCGTGGTTGTTATAATCATGGTCTTATTGTTATAATCATGGTCGTAGTTCTTATAATCAAGGTCGTGTTTGTCATAATCATGGCTGTGGTTGTTATAATCATGGTCTGGGTTGTTATAGTCATGGTAGTGGTGTTATAATCATAGCGTGGTTTTTATAATCATATTCGTGGTTGTTATAATCATCGTTGTGGTTGTTATAACCATAGTCGGGTTGTTATAACTCATGGTCGGGTTGTTATAATCATAGTCGTTTTTGTTATAATCATAGTCATGGTTGTTATAATCTAGTCTTGGTTGTTATAATCATAGTCGTGGTTGATATGATTGTGGTTGTTATAATCACAGTCGTGGTCGTTATAATCATAGTCATGGTTGTTATAATCACAGTCGTGATTGTTATAATCATAGTCATGGTTGTTATAATCCATGGTCTTGTTTGTTATAATCATGGTCGTGGTTGTTTTAATCATTGTCGTGGTTATGATCATGGTCGTGGTTGTTATAATCATGGTCGTGCTTGTTATAATCATAGTCTTGGTTGTTTTAATCATAGTCGTGTTTGTTATAATCATAGTCGATTGTTATAATCATAGTCGTGGTTGTTATGATCATATTCCAGGTTGTTATAATCATAGTCGTGGTTGCTATAATCATGGTCGTGGCTGTTATAATCATTGCCGGTTGTTATAATCATAGTCGTGTTGTTATAATCATGTTCGTATGATCAAGGTCGTGGTTGTTATAATCATTATGGATGTTATAATCATTTTGCGTGGTTCTTATAATCATAGTGCGGTTATGACTGGCGTCGCGTTGTTATAATCATCGTATAATATAATCATGGTCGGGTTATAATCATGGTTGTATTATAATCACGGTCGTGGGTATTATAATCATGGTCATGGTTGTTGAAATCATAGTCGTGGTTGTTATAATCACAGTGGTGGTTGTTATAATCATAGTCGTGGTTGTTATAATCATGGTAGTGGGTATTATAATCTTAGTCGTGGTTTTATATTCATAGTCGTGGTTGTTATAATCATGGTCGGTTGTTATAATCATGGTCGTTGTTGTTATAATGATAGTCGTGGTTATTATAATCATAGTCGTGGTTGTTATAATCATGGTCGTGTGTTATAACTCATCGTTGTGGTTATTATAATCATGGTCGTGGGAATTATAATCATGGTCGTGGTTGTTATAATCATGGTTTTGGTTGTTATAATCATAGTCGTGGGTGATAATCATAGTTGTGGTTATGATAACTCGCACGCATTATAATCATGGTCGTGGTTGTTAAAACCATGGTCGTGGTTGTTATAATCAAAGTCGTGGTTGTTATAATCATAGTGTGGTTGTTGTAATCATGGTCTGGGTGTTATAATCATAATCGTTGTTATAATGATAGTCGTCATTGTTATAATTATATTCGTGGTTGCTATATTCATAGTCGTGGTTGTTATAATCATAGTCTTGGTTGTTATAATCATGGTCGTGGTTGTTATAATCATAGTCGTGGTTTTATAATCATGGCCTTGGTTGTTATAATCATGGTCGTAGTTATTATAATCATGGTCGTGGTTGTTATAATCATGGTCGTGGTTGTTATGATCATGGTCGTGTTTGTTACAATTATAGTCGCTGGTTGTTATAATCATGATGTTGTTTTATAATCATAGTCCTGGTTGTTATAGTCATGGTTGCGTTGTTAATAATCATAGTCGTGGTTGTCATAATCATGGTCGTTTGTTATAATAATAGTCGTGTTGTTATAATCATAGTCATGGTTTTTATTCATAGTCGAGGTTGTTATAATCATGGTCGTGGTGTTATAATCATAGTCGTGGTTGTTATAATCATAGTCGTGGTTGTTATAATCATAGTCGGTTGTTCAAATCAAGTCATAGTTGTTATAATCATAGTCGTGTTGTATAATCATGGGTCGTGTGTTATAATCATAGTCGTTGTTATATTAGTGGTCATGGTTGTTACAATCATGGTCGTGGTTGTTATAATCATCGTCCGGGTGTTATAATCATAGTTGTGGTTAATCATGGGTGTTATAATCATAGTTGTGGTTATTATAGTTATGGTCGGGTATTATATTCATGGGTTGTTATAATCATAGTTGTGGTTGTTATAATCATGGTCGTGGTTGTTGTATTCATGGTCATGCTTGTTATAATCATAGCTGTGGTTGTTGTAATCATGGCCATGCTTGTTATAATCATAATCGTGATTGCTATAATCATGGTCGTGGTTGTTATAATCATAGTCGTGGTTGTTATAATCATGGTCGGGGTTGTTATAATCATGGTCGTGGTTGTTATAATCATGGTTGTGTTGTTATAATCATGGTCCTCTTGTTATAATGGTCATGGTTGTTATAATCATGGTCATGGTTGTTATAACTGGTCGTGGTTGTTTTAATCATAGTCGTGCTTGCTATAATCATAGTCGGGTTGTTTTATCATAGTCGTGGTTGGTGGCAATCATAATCGTGGTTGTTATAACTGCGGTCGTGGTTGTTATAATCATTGTCGTGGTTGTTATAATCATGGCCGGTGGTTGTTATGATCATAGTCGTGGCTAGTTATAATCATAGCCGGTTGTTATAACCGGCGGTCGTGGTTGTTATATTCATGGTCGTGGTTGTTATAATTATGGTCGTGGTAGCTTTGATCATAGTCGTGGTTGTTATAATCATAGTCGTTTTTGTTATAATCATGTTCGTGGTTATGATCATCGTCGTGGTTGCTATAATCATAGTCATGGATGTTATAATCATAGTCGTGGTTGTTACAATCATGGTCGCGGTTATGATCATAGTCTTGGTTGTCATACTCATGGTCGTGGTTGTTATAATCATGGTCCTGGTTGTTATAATCATGGTCGTGGTTGTTATAATAAGTGTCTCTTTCTTCTTTATGTTTTATCTCATTATTCTTACTCTTTTTACCAACATTTAACCGACTAATTTCTACATGTTATCATACAAATACTTCTTCTGATTTTTGTTTTACTTATCGCTGTTCTTCCTTTGTCTCCTTCTCTAGTCTCCTTCTCTACTATCCTTCTTTACCATTCTTATTCTGTCCTTCCATCCCTCCATTCATACCTCCATCTCTCACTATCCCTCTCTCCCATCTCCTTTCCTCGCTCGACTCTTAAGGATAATAATGCTTCAGTCGCTTTTCTTCTCCTTCTCTTCTCCCTTTATATCTTCTCCATACATTCCTGTTAATGTTTTTTATCTCTTCTCCTTTTCAATGTACAGTCAGCCACAGGAATAAGTATACTATACACACTGTAGCTGTAAGGTCCGAAATGGTCCGGTAACGTCTAAACTGCACATCCAGACGCATGATGAAATTTAGCTCTCCCCCCCACCTGTTATTTCTAACTATTTTGTTTCCCCCTTCTTTATTATTCTATTTACTCATCTTCCTTCCTTTACTAATCCAAACAACATTAAAAAAAGTAGGCTAAGAGAAGAAGTGGAGGGAGGAGGAGGGAGCCGTACGATAACTGCTATCGTGGGCTGACAGTGTACAGCGAATGAGGGTGCGCCAAGTCCGTAGGCTTGCATCGTTTTCCAGCGTAAATATAATGGTTAATTAATGCCTTCCTAAAGAAACCATCGACATGGGACCACGTTTCTTCCACTCTACGATTTTTTTTTTTTGCGATTTTTCCAACACGTTTGATGAAAAACGATTTTGCCATTTCGGCTGCCCAGAACAGACACACAGACTGACAGACAGACAGACACACGGCTAGTCCTATAGTATATTAGATGTTACAAATCGAGGTCACATTTGGGGGTGGTCTCTCTCTCTCTTCAGCCAAGTAAACAATGTGTATTTGCTCAAAACAAGGCATTAGCCTTGTTTTGAGCAAATAGAGTACTTGGGTTCATACAAAGGAGTGTTAGTTCATACAGACTTGTCAACCGTCAGTGAGACAAGACGTGCCCCGAAGGCGCTCCCGGTTTTAGTAGCCAGGCCGAGTCTTTTTGGCCCTGCCACTCCCCCTGCTATATCCCAACGCCCTACCAGCCTTACTACACGGGGATCTATTCAGCAAAACATTCTAGTGATTAGTGAACGATTGATTACCGAGCAGTGTTCCTATAGTGCACTTAAGGAAAATCACAAAAGCACAGCAGTGTAACTGGACCCGACCTAACCTGACCGGGACTTTCTCAGCAAAACATTCAAGTCATCAGTGCAATAAGTGATTATCATACAGTGCTCCGATAGTGCACCCCAAGGAAAAGTCAGACAGTGAGCACTTTATCGGTCACCTTTAAAGTGCCAGTGACAAGGACCACCGCGGTGTTTACATATATCGTGAAAACTGTGTCGGCGACCCCAAGCACCAGCGACAACGACTCACGGTCTTTACGACTGACAAATATTAACAGATGTCTACCAGTGTCAGTGGCCCTCAAAGTGCTGTCAGTGACAAACACTTCCGTCCGCCCACAACAGATATCAACAGATGGCCACCAATCACTTACTCCCGACGCACTCTGTACCATCTAAAGCGTGGGAACGGTTATCCTGATGACAGTGTTATCGCGTGACTCAAGTCACTGAACATATTCCACGCGCGTAGCCGTAGACAAGGCCGTCATACACATAAGCCCATTAGAACCGTAACCTCCACTAGGAAACCGGAGAAACCCACCCCTGACAGACCGTACCTTTACACTGAAGTTCCACGGATATGGTATGATCTCCCATCTCTACTGCTATCCAACATCACTTCCCAAGCTAACAAGTTCGACGAGCTGGCAACTACAGTCAGGTCAGCCGCCGCGAGCGTCGTTGCCATATGTGAGGCTTGGCAAATTGTGCCTGAAACGTGTCATATTGAGGGATATCAACTCTTTCATCACCTTCGTTCACATAGACGCGGAGGGGGCGTTGCCCTCTTCTGTCAAGATGACCAACGCCCGTCACGCCTGGATGTTCAAGTCCCAGCAGATGTGGAAGCATTATGGGTACGTGTTGTGCCACCAGCCCACCCGCGCCATACTGCTTCCATCATAATCTGTGTGGCATACCATCCGCCTCGCTCACCCACCAGAGACACTCTTATCAATTATCTCATTACCACCTCAGACCACCTCAGAGTTAGGTACCCATGTGCCAAGTTAGTATTATGTGGGGATTTTAATGAAATTGACACCACTGGTATCCAGGACCAGCTATCACTATCACAAGTTGTGACCTTCCCCACACACGGTCAAAATACCCTTGACCTTATCTTAACTGACCTCAACCAATGCCTCCTATCGGGTTTAGCACGCACTTATCAGTGCTCTGGTCCCCAGCTGCCACTCCCACTCAAGTACAGAGACCCTACATCAAGACCTACAGGCCGATTACTGACTCTGCAGTGCGCCTCTTTGGGCAGTGGATAGTTCACCATCCCTGGACTGAAGTACTTAGCGTGGATGACGTGGAAACCAAATGGATAAATTATACCAACACCACCACGGAAGCTCACCACCACTTCTTCCCCGAGAAGTCCGTCAGATCTCACCCAGCTGACTTGCCCTGGATCACACCTCGGATCAAAAGACTTATGCAACAGAGACACAGAGCCTTTCATCTCAATGACCACATCCGCTACAGGTCCCTTCTCAACCGAGTCATCCGCAAAATACGCACTGCAAAAAAGTCCCACTACCCAACCAAATTTCAACACCTGAAGCAGACCAACATCAGTCAATGGTATGATAAGCTTAAAGAACTCTGTGGACTAAACAACAAGACAAACCCCCTCCCCTTCCTTAGCCATCTCACTAATGTTGACGCAGCTGAGAATACAAATAACCATTTCACTACTATATGCCAGACGCTCCCCCGGCTTGACACAACCACTCTCCCTGCTTACCTACCAGCCCCCTTTCCCACTGACTTAGTAGAGGAATTTGAAGTAGCAAGACGCCTGGACAAACTAAAATTAAAACGCTCTACCACCCCCATTGACTTACCAATGAAACTCTTCAAGGAGTTCTCCCCGGAGCTTGCTAAACCCCTATGCTCCATCATCAATGCTTCTCTCAGTCAAGCCAGATGCCCAGCTGACTGGAAGACCTCTTATGTATCACCAGTGCCCAAGTCAACCAGCCCACAATCCTTAAATCAGCTACGACCTATTGCAATCACCCCAATACCCAACTTAATCTGTGAAAGTTTTGTGTTCGACTGGCCTTATGCTGATATTGCAGGAGTCGTAGACCCTCAGCAGTTTGGCAATATGAAAACTTCCTCCACCACTCACTGTCTTGTCAGCTTTCTCGATTACATATACCGCCATCTCGGGAAACGAAAAACGTCTGTAGCTGTCGCCTTCATTGATTTCACTAAAGCATTCGACCTAGTCGACCACAATATAATCATCAACAAAGCTATTGACCTCGGGCTTCGGAGAAGTCTTATACCATGGCTTACAGACTTCCTCAGTGACCGACACCAAGCTGTACGCTTCCGAGGGGCTGTCTTCACCTTTCAGTCACTCACCTGTGGCGTCCCCCAAGGCACCAAGATTGGACCACTCTGCTTCCTTATGCTCATCAATGATGCCCTAAGAGAAACCCCTGCTCGCTGGAAATATGTCGACGACTCCACCATTGGGATCAGCGTCAACAATTCTGCTCCCAACTATACCGCCCTTCAGGATTTATTGAACAGTCTCCAAAACTGGGCCACCAACAACCATGTCACCATCAACCATACCACGACCATGGTTATGCACATCAACCTCTCCTCCGACATTGTCCCACCCCTTCCATTACTTTAGGTCCGAACACACTCCAGGTTGTAGATTCCACGAAGCTCCTCGGCGTCACCATAGACAACAAACTAAATTGGAAACCACACGTCAGTGAAGTTGTCAAATCCTCCAGTTTCCGTCTCCACCTCCTCCGCCGACTTAAGTCCCTCGGAGTTCCTGCACCCGAGCTCCTCAGTGTTTACACAACATTCATACTTCCCAAGCTCACCTATGCCTCCCCCACCTGGTCTTCCTCCCTAAATGCCACACAACGTAAACACCTAGAAAAAGTGCAAAAGAGGGCATGCAAGATTATTCTCTCCCCTTCCTACTCCACATATCAAGAAGCGCTCAACACACTGACCCTTTCGACTCTCACTGACCATCACCACGACCTCATCTGCAAATTTGGAAAGAAGCTTCTACACCATCCTCGACACCGGCTCCTACTACCACCTGAGATCCCTAGCCCGAGAATTGCTGTTCGACACCACAACCGCATCCAGCCCATACGTGCACGAACTGATCGCTATAAGAACAGCCCAGTCCCAACCATTGTAAAAATTATCAATAACTTGTAATAAACCAGTGTATTCACTCCCTGTAAACACTACTCCTTGCACTGTCACTATGTTGAAATGAACTGTAGTTTGAGCTTTTCCCCATCTAGTTATTATATATCTTATTTGTATCACTTATGTTACTTGTATATTATTTGTAATTCGAAACCCATATTAGTTACAAGACTAACGAGGTCATCTTAAAGCTATATCTTGCGCTTGTGAGACCCCACTTGGATTACGCAGTTCAATTCTGGTCACCATATTACAGAATGGATATAGTATCCTTGGAAAGAATTCAGAGGAGAATGACAAGACTAATCCTGGGCATTAGGAACCTTAAGTACAGAGACGTGTTAAAGCTTCTTAATTTGCATTCCCTCGAGAGACGTAGAGTTAGGGGCGATATGATCGAGGTGTATAAATGGAAGTTAGGGCTGAACAAAGGGGACATTACAAAGGTACTCAAACTATCCAACCAGGAGCGAACTCAAAACAATGGTATTAAATTAGACAAATTTAGATATAGGAGCAAAATAGGTAAACATTGGTTTGGAAATAGAGTAGTGGATGAGTGGAACAAGTTACCAAATATCATCATTAACTCGAATACGCTGGATAGCTTCAAACATAGGTTGGCTGGATATATGAGCAATAGGGGTTGGTTGTAAATGGGACTGCCCAGTATGGGCCAATAGGTCCGCTGCAGTTTCCTTCATTCTTATTTTCTTATGTTCTCTCTCTATCTCTCTATCTATCTTTCGTATTTGTATTTATTAAATTTGAATATATTTTTTACAGGTGGATGCAATAAAAATAGGAGAAACGAATGAAAACAAAAGTACGAGAAGATTAAGTAGTAAGGGTCAATAAAAAAAATATGATATATATCTGACAGTATAAGGAGCGGAGGCGGGCGAGGAGGTCAGAGGTGTATGTATATCTGACGTCACATTGGTATGATTTCAAGACGGATCGGTGACGTAAAATTGAGGGAGTGTTGTTGGTAGAGATTTTTTTAAAGGTTTATATATATATATATATATATATATATATATATATATATATATATATATATATATATATATATATATATATATATATATATATATATATATATATATATATATATATATATATATATATTCATAAAATCACACAGTTAAAAGGGGAACAAAGGAGCACGTTAGCTTTCGTCTTTATTCAAGACATCTTCAGAGGCATCTGAATTACATGGACGGAGAGAGGCTTAAATACACAGGATGACCTTATTAACCATGAGGTCAGGTCAAAGACTTCTGGTCGAAGGTAGTTTGATCAGGGAATTAAATTCCATAAGCCTTAGTGATGGTCAGTACAAAACTGATATGTTACATAAATATATTTGTCAGTGGCCAAAGGTTAAAAATGCATTGAAAACCTTGGAGTTAGATGTAGGCTAAATATCTAGTGGGTCCCATATTTTTTACCTGTCTTAACTTGACTAGTCACGTCGCCCTTTCTCTTAAGCTCCTCTACGTGTGTGTTGGTGTTGGTGTGGGGATTAGTGGATGTCACGATTATGACCTGAATTACACGAAAGCGCTTGGGAACTTCGTGTTTCTTCCTCAGGTTATTTATTGTTGCACAGCATAAATATTAACACAGATGGATGTTTATATCTATCACAAAGGGCGATTTGTAGTGGCGGACTGCACGGGGGAATTGCTGCAGCAGTAGGTGGTGATGACGAGGATGGTGCAGCAGTACACTGCCAAATCTTGCGAGTGCGTGGTGGTGGAGGTCACTGACGGATGGCATTTCTAGGGTGGAGAGAACGTTGTTGTAGCCAGAGTAGTCTGTGCTGAGCATGGTTCTGCAGGCCCTCATTTGTACCTTCTCTAGCTGACGTTGTTGGGTTTAGTTGAGAGAAGACGACCAGGCTGGTAACGCATACGTTAATTTGGGGAGAATAAATGCGTTGTAGATAGTCCTCAGCTCTAACGTGGGTACCCCAAGTGACCTTAGTCGTCGTAGCATGGACAATAAATTGTCCTTGTAGCGCGGTGGTAGCGATCCTTGTTCACACGCAGAGGCCCAAGGTTCGATTCCCGACTAGAGAGGTATATATATATATTCATGCAGACAAAGCAAACGCCCTAATGAATGGAAAACCGCATTTGTCACCCCTATCCCAAAGTCCTCACCCTACAGTCTCCTAGTGACCTCAGGCCAATTGCCATTACCCCCATACCCAGTCTACTCTATGAAGACTTTGTTTTTGAATGGGCATTTGCTAGCATTTATCAGTCAATTGATCCACAGCAATTTGGCAATATGAGGACCTCCTCTACATCACACTGCTTAGTTAGTTTCCTGGATTTTCTGCACAAAAACCTGGAGAAACCTGACCATTGCCATTGTTGACTTCAGGAAGGATTTTGATCGTGTTGATCACTGTACTGTTATCAACAAAGCCATTGTACTAGGGCAACCCACCAACCTGGTCTCATGGCTCACTGATTTCCTAAGTGAGCATCGTCAGGCAGTCAGGTACCAGGGCTCTGTCTCCACATTCCGACACCTCACCTGTGGTGTTAACCACTGTGCTTCCTAATCCTGATCAATGACGCTCTATCGGACACTCCTCATAGGTGGGAAGTTCGTGGATGACTGCACTGTGGGGGATACGGTGGACAACACCTCACCTGACTACTCATCGCTACAAGGCACCCTGGACAGGCTACAGGCATGGACTACGGAGAACAAGGTCACCATCAATCACACCAAAACCGTAGTCATGCACCACTCCAGTGCAAGCTCCGGCAGTTACAGTGAGTGCTCATCCTCTCCAGTTAGTGCAATCTGCTGAACTCCTGGGCGTTACTATAGACAACAAACTGGACTGGAAAGCCCGTGTAAACAACTCAATCAAGGCAGCTTCGTACCGACTCTACATGCTACGACGACTCAGGTCACCTGGGGCACCCACACAAGGTGCTGAGGACTATCTACAACACATATATTCTCCCTAAATTCACATATGCGTCACCAGCCTGGTCGTCTTCTCTCAATTCTACCCAACAACGTCAGCTAGAGAAGGCACAGAAGAGGGCCTGCAGAATCGTGCTCGGCGCAGACTACTCGGGCTACATCAACGCTCTCTCCACCCTGGAAATGCCATCCCTCAGTGACCTCCACCACCAGGCACTAGCAGGGTTCGGCAGTGGACTACTGCACCATCCTAGTTATCGCCACCTACTGCCACCGGCAGTCCCCCGCCCACCTCGTGCAGTTCGCCACTACAACAAAATTCAGCCCATAAAAGCCCTCACTGATAGATATAAGAATAGCACCATCCCATCTATTATTAAAAAAATAAATAACTCCTGATTTATGTACTGTACAGCCCTGTAAATGTATTGAACGTATATTATTATGTCTAAATCACATATAAGTTTATATATTTTCAGCCACTAGTTGCAACTCTATTAATAAACCCTTTATTATTATTGTTATTATTATTATTATTATTATTATTATTATTATTATTATTATTTTTATTATTATTATTATTATTATTAATATTATTATTATTATTATTAGTATTATTATTTTATATGGGATCTGAAACGCAAGAATCTCAAACTATAATAATGTTATAATTAAAACTTTTTGGTGAACGTGATGCAAAAAAGTGACGATGGGTTAAAACAATGAAGGAATATCAGCAAATAAGAAAATGCAAGTTGTAATGAAATATAGAAAGATAAGAACAAGTTGTTGATAATGATGATAAACCTTAAATCGTGAAACAATAGCAATATTAAATAAAGACTAATTATTTGGTTGGTTCCGTTAGGACTAGTTTGTAAAGGTAAAACTGAAGAAAAAACTAATTAATTTCCAGTTAAGAAACATGACAGGTACCAGAGGTGAGTAAAGGTGTCATCTACCCAAGTCAAACTCTACTTGTAGTAAATTGAAAGACAACCAATCAGTATACTTATGTCCTGTGATGTACTGCGGGAAACACCCACTACTACCCACATACTGATCATTCCAACTCCAACACGTGGAATAAAACCGACACTGATTGTACTGTAAGTCCACTTGAGTCATCGGAATAATGAAGCTGTAGTGAATCTGTTACTAAACTGTGGTTGATGTCTGAAATACAGGAACGAATGTAAAATGTTATGCCTATACGCTATTGGTGAATATTGTCATTCAAGTGTCTTAAGTCAGGTCACTTCACATACTAGTTTCAGAAATTAATTTTACAAATATTTTTTTTATGGACGAAATCTACTGGCGTACAGAATGAGTCTTGTTTATGAACGTCACCATAACTTGTACAGTATTCAGATTCTGTCAGGTAGGCAGGACCGCTCGACTTAGCAACAATGCAACGTGTTAAATCGATGGTCTAACTGTGTTTTCCTACTTTCGGGGTATTTTCTTCTTACTTATTACTTAATTTACTTTACAAGAGAAATTGCCATATATTACAACCAATTAAATCAATTATATATTTTGCACATACGTACAATAATTTGTACTGAGCCTGCGATTAAACACAATTCCACGTAATTCTATTCTTTAGGCCTCGTGAAACTCAGTGATCCTGAGAGTTAATTCATACCTCAGTAATTTATTCATTATCACCACTAATACGTCCTAACCTTATATACATATATTATTAGTAAATTTATTGCATGACTTTGAAGCATTTGTTAGAGTTGTCGATCATTAAAGTTCGATTTTGTTTCCACTTTTCGACACAAGATCTGCCTGAGCACATCTCTGTAAATTGACTCACGGAGAACCATTATGTTTATCCTGTTAGAGAGCTTGAGTCATTTACACTATCCCTCTATTGGCAATTACCAAAGTATTTACTCCGAAAAAAAGAGTTTTCTATCAGTAACCCCGAGGATGATTCGACCTGCGTCTGTCATGAATTAACCAAGCCGAGGGATAAACGCGATAGTTAATTTGGGATTCAGGAAGTTTTATTGAGAAAAAATTAACACATTTAGTAAAAATAAAAACAAAAAAGCATTATTAATTTCACACGTAAATGGGGATGCACTCAACTAACATACTGGAACACACAAGAATATCAAGACGAAAACTGACCAATCCTAATTAAAACATTATATAACTTCATTAAAGAAACAATTACTCCCTACACACCTCATTGTTACCTATGCCTCTGTGTTCCTGGTCATTGTCTTGAGCATGATTCTGGACAGCTGAGAGAAGAGGTCTAGTAATTGGAAAATGTGTTCACCATAGTGTTCATGGGTGCATGTTTTGAATTGTCGTTTCGTCTTTCCGATATACATAACATAACATTATTGTATTATATTAATAATATACAGACAATTACAACTCTCCAGGAACAATGTCTTTAAACTTGGGAAAAGGTCGGCCCGCGGTTTAACACTGAAAACAACAATTAGTGACTTCATTGACGGACAATAATCTACTGAGTGTCTTACAGGACGCATAAATCACTTCTGAATTCAAACCGTACACATGTAAAAACGTTTTCAATGATTTCAGTTTTGTGTGGAAGACAAGATAATTAAAGTTTATGTGGAACCTTTGTGTGGTTAATTTTTACTGCCAAGTTGTTAGTATTCTTGACTGGGATGATGGGCCAAGTAACAAAGAGTTTCTTATATATTGATACAATCTGAGAAATTTACATACTACCGATGATGTTGATATCAATAAAGGGAAGTGTAATACTGTTTTCCAATGTAATAGAGAAGTGGTTAAATATCTTGTAAATCTACAATGCTTCAAGCATTTCAAGTAAGGTATTGTTGACTGTATTGATTTTTTCTATACTGAATCGAGAAAGCGAAGTGCTCCAATAACACACTCAGATCTCAAATGGCAGCAGATGGGAGTGCGAATGACTTACATAAGAACATAAGAAAATAAGGAGTCTGCAATAGGCCGGTTGGCCTGTGCATGGCAGCTCCTGTCGAGAGTTACTACCACTCTCTATCATCCATGAATCTATCTAGCCTCCTTTTGAAACTTTCCAGAGTTCCCGCACTTACTACAAAGTTGCTAAGCTTGTTCCACTCGTCCACCACCCTATTTGTGAACCAGTTTCTTCCTATCTCCCTCCTAAACCTAGACTTATCCAACTTGAATCAGTTGCTCCGAGTCCTATCCTGCTCGGCTATTATAAGAACTTTATCTATATCCCCTTTATTGACTCCTTTCACCCACTTAAATACTTCTATCATATCTCCCCGCACTCTTCGTCTTTCTAGGGAATGCAAGTTTAGTTTCTTTAACCTATCCTGATATGGAAGGTTTCTAAGTCCCGGAATCATTTTTGTCAGTCTTCGCTGCACCGACTCTTGTAAATATATATCCATTCTATAATAGGGGCACCAGAACTGAACCGCATAATCGAGGAGCGGCCTGACTCGCGCAAGATATAGTTGCAATAAGACCTCTGCACTCTTGTTACTTACACTTCTAGATGTAAAACCCAATACTCTGTTTGCCTTATTTCGAACATTAACGCACTGTTTTCTAGGCCGTAGGTCCGGGCTTACAAGTACCCCTAGGTCTCTTTCACAAGTCGACTTCTCTAGGTTGATGTTGATAAGGCTCTATACATTATAAGTATTTGTTCTTCCAATATTAAGTACGCTGCACTTGCTGGTATTCAATTTCATTTGCCTTTTTTCAGACCACCCCTGCAGTTTATTTAGATCCTCCTGTAATGCATTTGCATCCTGCCCTGAATTAATTTGCCGCCCTATTTTGGTGTCATCCGCAAACTTGCTTATGTCACTGCTGATCCTAGTATCTAGATCGTTTATGTAGATTTTGAACAAGAGTGGGCCTAGTACTGACCCCTGGGGAACCCCACTGGTTACACGGCCCCACTCAGATTTAACACCATCTTCGCCGACCCTCTGCGTTCTATCGGTGAGCTATGATTTTATCCAATTTAAAACTTTCCCCTCGATACCAAGAGCCTTAATTTTTCTCAGAAGCCTCTGATGCGGTACTCTGTCAAATGCTTTGCTAAAGTCTAAGTAAATAACATCGTAATTTTCGTCATTATCTATTACCTCGAAGACTTTCCTAAAAAACGTTAACAGAGTTTGTTAGACAAGATTTTCCCTTTGTAAACCCATGTTGAGAGTCGTAGATTAATTTGCTTTTCTCTAGATGCGATCGGATGCTATCTGCTATAATTGATTCAAGAAATTTCCCCACTACTGACGTCAAACTGATCGGCCAGAAATTTGACGCTGATGCTCTGTCTCCCTTTTTGAATATGGGTACTACATTTGCCTGTTTCCACAAGTCTGGGACAACTCCAGTGTCTAATGATTTTGTAAATAAGTTTACGAGGGGTCCGCTAATCTGTTCCCTACACTCTTTCAAGACTCGAGGGAAAATTTCATCCGGCCCTGGGGATTTTGTTTTCTTTAGTTTATTTATCTTCTTTAGAACATCCTCTTTTCTGATAGTGATATTCTTTACTTTCTCTTCTTCCTTTCCCTTAAATATCAGTTCCACCTCTGGAATTTCATCTCAAATTTCTTCTGTGAAAACTGATAAGAAGTAGCTGTTCAATGCTTTGCTTATTTCTTCACTGCCATTTATCACTTCTCCCCTCCCTGACTTTAAAGGCCCAACTTTGTCCTTGACCTTTGTCCTATATACCTGGAAAAATCCCTTGGGATTCGCCTTGGATTCTCTTGCTATTTTTATTTCATAGTCTCTCTTTGCTTTCCTTACATTTTTCTTAACATTCCTAGATAGTTCATTATACCTATTTCTGAGCTGCTCCTTCCCTCCCTTTAATTTCTTATATATTCCTTTCTTTATTCCTATGTCATGTTTAAGTTTTCTGGTCATCCACCTTGGCTCATTCTTATTTGACCTTATTTTTCTGTATGGTATATTTTGTTCTTTTGCTTTATGTAGTATACTAGTGAATATATTATTGTCATGATCAATTGTTGTGTCATCTATGACCTCACCCCTTCCTACTGGGGACTCATGTGACTGTTCCCAGGTGACCTCACCTAGGTACCTTCTAAACCCCTGATAATCCGCCAACCGAAAGTTTGGGACTCTGACCATATTGTCATTGTTTTTCGTTTCCCAATTTAGGGTGAACCTGATTTCTCTGTGATCACTATTACCTAGTTCTTCCCCTACTGTGATATCTCTGATAATATTTTCTTTATTTGTTAATACTAGGTCTAATATATTGTCACCTCTAGTAGGTTCTGTTATTAGTTGTTTCAAAAAATTGTCCTGTACTGCGTCTAGGAAGTCTTCAGATTCATAGTCACCTACAATGTTGTCCCAGTCAATATTTCTTAAGTTCAAATCCCCCATAATGCATAGCTTGTTATATTTTGCTGCCCTACTCATTTCCTGCCATATGGGCTGAGCTGCTTCTTTGCCAAGACTTGGGGGCCTGTAAATCACTCCCATAATTAGTTTTTCTCTTCCTTCCGTGATTTCTACCCACACAGACTCGGTTCCTATTTCACCCTTTATTGAATTATTAATACAACATTTTAATGTATCCTTGACGAAGAGTGCGACCCCTCCCCCCTTCCTACCTTCCCTGTCCTTGTGAAAAAGGTTGTACCCTTCTATGTGGTACTCTGATAAAAAAATTTTGCTCGCCAGATTCATCCAAGTTTCGGTGATTGCTATGACGTCTACATTCTCGGTACATACAACCGCTCTCAGCAAGTCTATTTTATTTCTAACGCTCCTACTGTTTGTATAGTATACATTTAAACCTACCCTTCCCTGGTCCTGTTTTACCCCTTGTCCTGAGCAACTAATTTTACTTCCCAGGACCTGCTTGTTTTTTGACTCCCACTTTCCCCGACCTCTCTCTACTGGCGAAACCCCCCTTTCGGAGTGACAATTTCACGCTCCAGGGATGCAGACAACGTCTTTACCCCCTCACGAGACAAGTGTACTCCGTCGCGACTGTACAGGTAGTCGTTGCCATAGAATTGCCAGCTATCAATGAATGCCCAACCATTGTTTGCACAATGTTTTTCCAGTCGGCAATTTATAGCAATTACCCTGGACAGCCATTCACGACCAACCCCTCTTCTAGGCAAGACACCACATACTATCGGGATCCCTCCCCTATCTCTAATCTTCCCCAGCGCCTCCCTATACCTCTTGAAAAGTTCCTCACTCCTAACCTTACCTATGTCGTTTCCTCCCACACTAAGACACACTACTGGATTGGTACCCTCCCCTGACAAAACCCTGTTTAACCTCTCAGCTACATGCCCTATCCCAGCCCCAGGAAAATACACCCTAGTCCTACGTTTCCTATCTCTCGCACAAAAAGTCCTATCTACAAACCTCACCTGGCTCTCCCCAACTACCACGACCTTACCTGTGGGCAGGGTTTGTACAACTGCCCTTTCCTCTCCTTGCTCCATACCGTCCTGCCTCTTCTCTTCCTCGCCAGCTTCCTGCAGCACCTGGTAAGGGTTACTACACTCCACACCCTGGTCAGCTTTCCTGAGCCTGACCCTAGTCCCCTTGGAGACAACCACTCTCCACGCCTGCTCCTCCTTCGCAGGTGTCCTGCTGGGCAGGACACCTACCTGAAGGAGTTCCGTCCTGAGGGCTTCATTTTCCCTCTTTAGAGTGTCAACCTCACTCCTCAACTGCCCCAGCTGCCTTAACAGAGTGGCAAGGAGGTCGTCTTTCCCCACACTCCCCTCCTCTTCCCCCAAGACACAACGATCCAAGGCGGCCATTTTCCTTGGTTTCTAACGGGAGCACTTGCGGGTACGACCTTCTCCAAGCTGGGTCAGGTAGCAACTGAGCTGGGTCAGGTAGCATAAATGATTGTCAATTGTTCAACAGCTAAGTAGGACCTGTCTTTGAACATGAGTTCAAGCTTATTAACTAAGGCATCATTTGTCATGGACCATTCACGACTAAAAGCTTAGGTTGTCATCTATCAACCGAACATATGAGAATTTGCAATAAAAATAATCAATATCACTTACGTTTGAATTGTTACTACGCTAAGTGAAGACACAGTTGATTGTTTTTCTTTACAGTCTCTGGGTAATAGAATGGTTACTGGGTTGAAAGTTTAAAAATGTACCCGTATGTTTCTATGTGTAAAGCAGCTGAGTGTATGAATGAACTTAATAACCAGGCCAACAAAAAAGATATTAGGTCTCACCTTATAACTCTCTCTCTCTCTCTCTCTCTCTCTCTCTCTTCATCTTAGATCGCTTTTGAATTTAAGCCAGATCACTTTAACCTGACCTTGTGTCTAGAGAGTCATGTCACCAATTACCTTCATTTTCTGCTCCGTGTCACCAGTAATTGATTCATAACCCTTGTTATGGGCGGCAACGCACTAGGAAGAACCATTTGACACATCACCCGTCTGCTAGTGTGAAGTATAAAGAGGCTTTCAGTGTGTGATGGAGGTGGGTGGGAGGGAGGTTTTTGGTAAAAGGGTAACTTATGTTCGTGGCTCTGATAAGGGTTTATTTTCTTTAATTTTGTAAACATCCAATTTACTACAAGGAATGTAAGCTATTGAACAATAGGATGATATAAAACGAATTTGAATCTACGTCGGAAACAGCATATAAGGGCGTGACCTCACATCGGCGAATTGAACAAAATGATCACAATGTTTGACAACACTTAGTGGTTCGTTGATCCTAAATCAGACATAAGTCAGGGATATTTTTTTCTGCTGACTTGCTGTATTATTGTTGTTAATCTTCCTCCTCCTCTTCCCTCCTTCCCTGGAAGATTTCCACCTCCTCCTCCTCCTCTTCTCTCCTTCCCGTGAAGAATTCCTTCTTCTCCTTTTCTTCTCTCCTTCCCCGCAAGACCTCCTCCTCCTCCTTCTCTCCTCCCCCTCCTCCGACCCCTCCCCTTCCTTCATTCCCTAGAAAACTTCCTCCTCCTACTCCTCTTCTCACTATCACAATCCTAAGTGTCTTGCCCAAGCCTACCCCACAAAATACACAGATCTGGACAAAATAATGATGCTTTAAGTACATTAGAACATAAGAAAATAAGGAGTCTTCAATAGGCCGGTTGGCCTGTGCATGGCAGCTCCTGTCGAGAGTTATTACCACTCTCTATTATCCATAAATCTATCTAGCCTCCTTTTAAAACATTACGTCGTTCCAGCACTTACTACAAAGTTGCTAAGCTTGTGCCACTCATCCACCATTCTATTTGTGAACCAGTTCCTTCCTATCTTCCTCCTAAACCTAAACTTATCCAACTTAAATCCGTTGCTACGAGTCCTATCCTGCTCGGATATTATAAGAACTTTTTCTATATCTCCTCTATTGATTCCTTTCACCCATTTAAATACTTCTATCATATTTCCCGCACTCTTCTCTTTCTAGGGAATGCAAGTTTAGTTTCTTTAATATATCTTGATATGGAAGGTTTCTAAGTCCCGGAATCATTTTCGTCATTCTTCGCTGCACCGACTCTAGTGAACTGATCTCCATTCTACTGTATATAAGGGCACCAGAACTGAACCGCATAATCGAGGAGCGGCCTGACTAGCGCTAGATATAGTTGCGATATGACCTCTGCACTCGTATTATTTACACTTCTAGATATAAAACCTAATACTCTGTTTGCCTTATATCGAACATTAACGCACTGTTTTCTAGGCCGTAGTTCCGGGCTTACAAATACCCCTAAGTCTCTTTCACAAGTCGACTTCTCTAGTAGGGAAGACTTCATGAAATACCTCGGAAAGGATATACAAACTCTTACCAACATGGTTCCTCAGAAAGAGGAGAGAGGCAGAGAAAAACATATCTGGCCAGAATCAAGCCAAGGACAACACAAGGGAGAAGAGACAGGGACCTCTCCACTCAAGTGAGGCTGAAGTAAGACAGAGGCTGGAACCTCCTGGGTACTGTCTAACCCAGGCTGCTCAGTAAGCTCCGCCCATCGTTATAATGAGAGAAGATTTGTGATATTTACAGGAACACAGTGGTGGGATAATATAAGCTAAACCAAATATTATAACAAGGGACACAAAAGCATTATAATTTACTATATGGCAACTCAAGCCCGAGGCGCTATTGGGTCATGCCACACCATCCTGTGTATGATGAAATACCTCGCCATACCCTATGACAGTGTGCACCACGTGGTCGGGAGGAAGATGTTATAGCATAAGAAAATCCCTACAGAAGAAAGTATGACCTATAGATAGTATAATTATAAAAACGTTCCCGTGACACCATCTTCCCTGGAAGACTTCCTCCTCCTCCTCCTCCTCCTCCTCATCCCTTCCTCCCTGGAAGACATCCTTGTCCCCTTCTTTCCCACATTGGAAGACTTCCTCCTGTACCTCTTTCTTCCCTCCCTCGAAGACTTCTTCATTCTTTCACCTCCCTCCATGAAAGATTTTTCCTTATCTTTCCTTCTTCTGTGGAAGACTTTCACACCCCCCCCCTTTCTATGGAGACTTTGTTTTCTTCTTCCCTTCCTCCATGGAAAACTTTCTCTTCCTTTTCCCTTCATCCTTGGAAGACTTTTTCCATCTCTTACCACAATACCAGAAACGCTTGTTTTTGGTATTTGTCAGATAAATAATTTAAGTACGTAATATATCTCTCTCTTACACATCTTATCATTTGTCGTGTCTTAATATAAACCACATCAATAAAGGCTACGACTGCATAGGTAAATTTTATGACAACATTTTTTTCAAATGTTTTATTTGACCAAAACTCATTAATTAACATACTGGGAGACAGCTTAAAAAAATATAATATATCTGGTTTAAGCTCCCCCTCACATCTCGTGATATATTCAGGTCCTCTTACCTACCCAAAAGCGGAGTAAGGCGGTCGAGTGGATAAAGGGCTCACCTCCAATTTCAGGGGTCGATAGTTCGATCCCCGTACAATCCTAGTTAACTTAGCTTTAAATGTGTAAAAAAAGTTCACATCTTAGGGAACTGAATGCAGTACCGAAAAGAGTAATGTACAGTGTGCTATATCCGCACTATCCTTAATGGGGTGACATGCCTATGGAACCTACTTTCACTTTTCTTTCAACCCCCAAAATTATTCTAGACAGCTGTCTCCCCCAATTAAATAACAAGATAAATAAAACTATCGACCCCTGAAACGGGAGGAGAGCCCTTTATCCACTCGACCGCCGTACTCCGCTTCTGGGTAGGTAAGAGGACCTGAATATATCACGAGATGTGAGGGGGAGCTTGGACTAGATATATTATATTTTTTTAAGCTGTCTCCCAGTATGTTAATTAATGAGTTTTGGTCAAATAAAAGATTTGAAAAACTGTATATATATATATAACACCTCAACCCGTCAGGATTCGAACCCAAGGCCCACAAACCTATGACTGTGACCGGGGAACGCAAACCGCTGGACCACCAGGATACTAAAAGGAGTTTTAGACTTTGTTATATTTCACACAAAGCCTGTTCAACGAGCTTATGGCGTCGTGAACCTCTAATGGGGACCACCCGTATTACGTAGGTGGTCAGAGTAACGTTTTACCAAATCCGTCTTCGAAACACGAGGATCCATATATATTTCATTAGCCCAATAAAGCACGCGGACTTCTACATACAATCAACACCTCAACCCGCCAGGATTCGAACCCACGGCCCACAAGCCTATGACTGTGACCGGGGAACGCTAACCGCTGGTGGTCCAGCGGTTAGCGTTCCCTCAATAAAATATTCTGGTCAGACACCTCATGATATATTCTTGTCTTCTAGTTCCTCCTTTCTAACAAAATTGGTAACATACTAATGGTTCTCGTGAGAATAAAAAGAAAAAGAAAATAACAACCACAGCATTCATATAGGAAACAAAAAAGTTTAGAATTTTTATATGGCACAACTTGGTTGAAGCGAGAGAGAGAGAGAGAGAGAGAGAGAGAGGGACGCACAACATTTTATAAGAAAAATCCATATTTCCAGTTGGTCTCAAGGATAGACAATAACAACACCGACGCCAGCTGGTCCACCGCACCTGGTCAACGAGCAATATCTGGTCTACAAAAGCTGGTTCACGAAGCAACATCTGGTCTTCCGGGCAATAATTGACCATCATGTAATAACTGACACACCACAGCTGGTCCACCGTGTAATAGCTGGCTCCTGGAAGGTTAAATGACAGTTGTTAGGTCAACACAGGTGAAGAATATCATCAAAGAATTTGTGAGGTGTGTGTGTGTGTGTGTGTTTGTGTGTGTGTGTGTGTGTGTGTGTGTGTCTGTGTGTGTGTGTCTGTGTGCGTGTGTGTATGTGTGACCACACCTCCACACCTCAAGCTTAACGGTATTACCCTCTCTAATGTTACCCACTTTCAGCATCTCGGCTCCCTCCTGTCCACCAGTGCGGACATCTATGAAGATATTCAGCATCGGATTAGATGTGCAGCTCAAACCTTTGGCAGACTCCGAAACCGTGTCTTCAGCTGTAAGGAGCTGAAATTCTCTACAAAGTTACACTTATATCGAGCAATGGTCCTCCCCACCCTGCTATATATATGACAGCGAGACACGGGTCACATACAGGAGGCACATCAAGACGCTTGAAAGCTTTCACCAACGTAGTCTACGTTCCATCATCCAAGTTCGCTGGGAAGACAAGAGAACAAATGCCAGTATTCTTGCTGACACCAACTGTACAAGTATCGAAGCTATCATTATCCACGAACAACTACGCTGGACTCGCCATGTTACCCACATGGACAACAGTAGACTGCCAAAGCAACTACTTTACAGTCACCTAACGAATAGTAAAAATAACGCAGGCAGTCAACTAAATAGGTATAAGGATAGTCTTAAGACAAACCTGAAAAAGTGCCAAATGGACCCCCTCACCTGGGAGACGATTACCCCACACCGTAATGCTTGGAGCAGCATATCACGAGAAGATGTCAATACTTTCGAGTTAGCCCGACTGCATAATGAGGTAGACAAGAGCCAACGCCGGAAAGACGCTGCCGTCGCCCCTCCCGCAGTAGATGTAGCCCTCCACATGTACAACATCTGTGATCGACCCTGCCGGTCCTGTATCGTCCTCTTTAGTCACCTCAGAACTCACGAACCTAGGTGACATACATAATAACTCATATCATTGAATCATAGATGGATGATCGTCATACGCGATTCCGAGTGACAGCAAAGTAGCAGTAGTAGTAGTAGTTTGTGTGTGTGTGTGTGTGTGTGTGTGTGTGTGTGTGTGTGTGTGTGTGTGTGTGTTGTGTGTGTGTGTGTGTAATAATAATAATAATAATAATAATAATAATAATAATAATAATAATAATAATAATAAAAAATAATAATAATAATAATAATAATAATAATAATAATAATAAT
>NW_024736071.1:63562-94831 GCF_018991925.1 Homarus americanus
GTCGCTCGGCCCGCCCCGTGTGTGTGCTCGACACCGGCTCCTACTTCCACCCTAGATCCCTTGTCCGCCAATTGCTGTTCGGCACCACAACCACATCCAGCCAATATGAGCACGTACTGACGACCGCTATGAGAACAGCACAGTCCTAATCATTGTAAAAAATATCAACAACTCGTAATCAACCAGTGTATTCACTCCCAGTCAGTTTTACGTTTTTCCACTGGCACTATGTTGAAATGCTCTGTAGTATAACCTTTTTCCCTCTGTTACACCTCACACCCTCATCTAAACCTCACTCGAGGATGTACAGTCAACCCATAGGCCCATTAGATCAGAGGAGACTCTGAAATATCAGCTTCTGTTAACAAAGAGATTCGTATTATACACAGACCCTTCCCTTACCTTACCTTTCTGGCTAACATCTCCTGACAGCTGACAGGAGTTTATTTTAGTATCACTGTTCCATAAAAACTTGTTTAAGCAAAACACAGCCCTAAAGAAATAAAAATAAATATATATATAACAATAATCAAAGTAAATATGTGCTCTCCACCCGTACACGTACAAAAAGGCCAAAAGAATGTGTGTTTTTTTTTCACCAAATATAATGGCCTCTCAATATTACATCACTCTTTCAGTCATAATAAACATACTGCACCTTAGTTCTAACCAAAATTACCCACGGTTGCCCAGATAGCATTAGATAAATATACTTGTACACCAACCAAGCTTGTCCCGTCCTATCTACCTCAAAACCTAACCAGAGAGAGATAACACAATTAAACGTACCAACACTTTTCTTGTTTCATCAACACACAATCTTTTTAATTCTTTTTTTTTACTTCTCAACTGCTTCTTACGTACTCTCATCACTGAAGAAAAAATAAAGTTATATTCTGTAAAGTTTACATAATGAAACATAAATACTAATATGCAGACTAATATACAATAATCAAGACATTTTTACAAGTCTTTATTATAACCTTAAAATTTAATCTAAAGAAAACGGGACACAATAGAAACTAAATACAATGGGGAACTGAAACAAATATTGAGGGGAAAGATGAGATGACTGCAACACCACCTAGTTATTATATATCGTATTTGTATTACTTATGTTACAAGTATATTATATGTCAATCAAGTGACACATTCCCAATTATGGAACTGCATATTTTCAGCCTTCCAGCTGCCATGCGCTTTCAATAAACCGTCAATTATAATTATTATTATTATTATTATTATTACACACACACACACGCACACTACTACCGCTGCTACTACTACTTTGCTCTCACTCGGAATCGAGTATGACGATCATCCAGCTATGATAAAATGATATGAGTTATTATGGATGTCACCTTCTTTGGTTTGCTCTGAGGAAACTACAGAGGCCAATACGAGACCGGCATTGTTGTTCACAAATGTCGCACATGTGGTGGGCTACATCTAGTGCAGGAGGGGCTGCGGCAGCGTCTTGACGGGCATTGGCGGTTGTCTACCTCGGTTTACAGTAGGCTAACTTGTAAGTATTAACACCTTCTCGTGTCGTGCTCCTCCAAGCGGAGGTGAGGAGGTCGACTTGGCACTTTTTCAAGTTTTTTAAAACTATCCTTATGCATTTTCAATTGCCCGCCAGCGTTACGTTTACTATTCGTCCATGCGGGAAACATGGCCAATCAAACGTAATTGTTCATGGAAAATGGTAGCCTCGATGCTCCTACAGCTGGTGTTAGCAAGAATACTGGCATTTGCTCTCTTGTCTTCCCAGCGAACTCGGATAATGGAATGTAGACTACCTTGGTGAAAGGTTTTCAAGTGCCTTGAGGGGTCTCTTGTATGTGACCCATGTTTTGCTGCCATATAGCAGGGTGAGAAGGACCACTGTTCGATATAGATGCAACTCTGTAGATAGTTTCATCTGCCTACAGCTGAATACATGGGTATGGAGTCTGCCAAAGGGTTGAGATGCACATCTGATCCGAAGTTGAATCATTTCATCGATGTCCGCGGTGGTGGCAGGTGGCAGTCGAGATACTGAAAGTGGGTAACATCATAGAGGGTAGTGCCGTTAAGCTGAACGGATGATAGAGGTGTGGTTGAAGAATGAGCAGGGTGGAAGATAATCTGAGTCTTATGTACATTGCCCTCAAGGCCGAAATGTGCATATGCATCTGGGTAGATGTTCAGGTTTTCCTGTACGTCGTGTTCAGTGTGAGCGACAAGGGTGAGGTCGTCTGCATACTGAAATTCAGTAATGGAAGCCGCCGACACCTTTGTTCCTGCCTGGAGTCGTCTTATGTTGAAAAGACTCTTCATCCGGTACTGGATGTCCACCCCGTCAGCTAAATTAGCTCTGGCACAAGTAAGGAATGCAGCTAAGAAAATGGAGGAGAGAGTTGGTGCCGGTACATATCCTTGTTTAACCCCCATTTGGATTAGGAAGAACTCAGAGTGGGTGTCATTGTGCTGGACACTGCACAGAGGGCTTCCATTTTGACAGAGTCGAAGGCCTTGGTTTGGTCGATGAAGGCTATGTACAGGTCACGACGCTGTTCTTTGCACTTTTTCTGCATCTGGCGGGCAGCAAAGATCATGTCACTGATGCCACGTGATGGTCTAAAGCCACATTGAGATACTGGGAAGAAGTTTTCCACCTCAAGAAGGAGTCTGTTAAGGAGAACTTGAGCGATAATCTTGCCAGCTACGGAGAGCAGCGAGATCCCACGGTAGTTGCCACAGTCTGACCGGTCTCCCTTGTTCTTATAAATATTGACGATGAAGGCGTTCTTAAGAGCTTGGATGATTTCCTCCTTTTCCCATATATTCTCCAGGAGAGAGTGTAGACGGCTGGTAAGAAGAGATCCTCCTGCTTTATACACCTCAGCTGAGATTCCATCAGACCCTGAGGCTTTGTTATTTTCCATCTGTTTGATGACAGTTGCTACACACACACACATATGTAAGCGTTCTGTAATTTAATTTTATGTATATTTACTTATATTTATGTATTCATCGAATTATTATCTTGTGTTCTGTACCACCACCTCCTGTAATAATACTTCTAGAAGAATTCAGCCACACCCTTCTACGTCACTATGGTTCGTCAGAATTATTTGCATTTTAAATTCAGTCATAAAATCCTTCGATCAGTTGAAGTGTGGGCCTTGGTGCATGTATATATTTTTTTGTGTTTAAGCTAATGGCAAAGGGCTAACAAGCCCCCACCTCCCTTGCAGCATATTGGCTCATACAAAATACTCGATTTATATTAATATAGCACAGTCCATTATAAGAGTGTGATAACGTAAAAGCAGACAGAACAACAAAGAAATAACCAAATTTAATGACTGTAAACATATAACTGCTTGAAAACATTAACTTTCAAGGTGTGAGTAGGAAAAACGTTTGAAATAAAGATTATTTAAGCAATGTCGGTCTTAGACGACACCATTACGTGAATATATTGTTTACACTTGATTCTAATCTTCATAAAATGTTCATTATATTCTGTTGCTTTATACAGTAGTTTGGTGTCATATGTATTGACAACCATAATAATTGGTGAAAAGTGAAGAAGAACAGTGATTGTGTTCTCCGAAAGCGTGAATTTGTTTGTGACATCGATGGTAAATATTCTTTATTTCAAGAATTTTTTTTCCAATATTTTCTTGAAAGTTAATGCTTCTTAGCAGGTATATCTTTACACACACTAAATCCGGCATTAAAGTGAACTAAAAATGGGTATCCTTAACAGTTATATATGAATTTATTTGCGATATTTCAATATTAATCGAATATTAAGTAGATGCAATGGGGACGGGGCTTGTATCGTTAGCTAAAAATAAATTACTATAGTTGGTGGCTATTACAAAGGTTTCTGAGACAATAGGAGGATAGCTCACTCCAATGTGGCACCGCCAAGCGGCCGGGAAGTAAGCAAAATAATTACCAGGCAAAGATTAAAGTCGAAGACGATGAATTCGGCGAAATACCGTTTTCATATTATTTGGTTAACATTTCTTTTAGCAGCTGCAATGGGACCCCAGCACTGTGCTGCTATTAATTCCCCTACCAACTCTGTAAGGAACATAAACCGGTCTTCCTTTCTTTTTCCATAAGATAAGGAGAGGTTAGTCGTACACCTATTCTGTCAATGTTGACTGTTGAATGTGCATCAATTTTGTGAATTCTTTCTTTATTTAATGCATTCAGTATTGAAAACATTTCACGCTTCAGAACTGCTAGTTAACATTACAGTATCATTAGAATATATAAGATGAGCAAGATATTGTTGTATTGTCGAAAATATAGGCTGGGTCATTATTCGTTTTAGGACCACCCACAACGTTTTGAACAAGAGTAGTTTTTCCTGTATATTTCATTCCTTGGGCAAATTCTTGAAAACCTAACCAACCCAACCCAAATGGTATGGTAAAAACATGCAAAAACGAACCAAACCAAATATAACAAAGGTACTCAAGTCTGATATAACAAAGGAACTCAAACTATCCAACCAGGAGCAAACTCGTAACAATGGTTTTAAATTAGACAAAGACAAATTTAGATTCAGGCGCGAGATAAGTAAACATTGGTTTGGAAATAGAGTAGTGGATGAATGGAACAAGTTACCAAACATCATCATTAACTCGCATACGCTGGATAGCTTCAAACATAAGTTGGATGGATATATGAGCGAGAGGGGTTGGGTGTAAATGGAACTGCCCTGTATGGCCCTATAGGCCCGCTGCAGCTTCCTACATTCTTATGTTCTTTTGTTCATACCTAACGAAACCTGACCTAATCTAAGCAAACCTATCTTTACCTAACCTATCTTTACCTAACATATCTATACCTAACATATCTTTACCTAACATATCTTTACCTAACATATCTCTACCTAACCTATCTTTACCTAACATATCTATACCCAACATATCTTTACCTAACATATCTTTACCTAACCTATCTTTACCTAACATATCTTTACCTAACATATCTATACCCAACATATCTTTACCTAACATATCTTTACCTAACATATCTTTACCTAACCTATCTTTAACTAACATATCTATACCCAACATATCTTTACCTAACATATCTTTACCTAACATATCTTTACCTAACATATCTTTACCTAACCTAAACTAAATTTACCTAGCCTAACCTAACTTAACCTAACCTAACATTACCTAACCTAACTTTACTTTTTTCTTAGTAATTTTGTCTGTCTTAATCCTACAATATTCGGGAGGGGTCGCCTCATATTATTTGGTATAAATATTGGGGTGAAACAACATAATATGTTCATGGGTTCCAATAACTAACATCCATTTCGAATAATGATTCTGAAACTA
The DNA here is from genome assembly GCF_018991925.1 of Homarus americanus. Classification (NCBI taxonomy): domain Eukaryota; kingdom Metazoa; phylum Arthropoda; class Malacostraca; order Decapoda; family Nephropidae; genus Homarus; species Homarus americanus. Next base: position 68,923 of record NW_024736071.1, read on the forward strand.
AGTCATTTCGATTATCCAATTAAACTGAAGATGAAAGGAATGGAAAAGGTGAACCTGGGCCAATTTTGGTGATGTACCGCACCACCAACATGAAAGCTCACCAAGTTATCATGCAGAACAAACATACGGAAATACTCCTTCACACAGAGGGCGGTACATCTATAGAACTGTCTACCAGCCCCTACTGTGTAATCAAGAACAAGGGTTTCACAAAAGCCCCAAATAAATTTATAAACAACAATGGGGGGATATTATACAGGTCCGTGGCCTCCTTCCCGCGACATGACCACCTCTAGTGGGTGGCTATTAGGTATAAAAGGTAATTTATCTGATTTTTCTTTGGGTCACACCCCATTGGTAAATGTCTAGATCCACCACTGGAAATTTTGTAGCCTAAACAAAGGACCCAATATTCATGCTGAACTGTATACCTGCATACCTGCACACTGTACCTACATAGTTTACATACGTGACAAATTCACTGAATAAATATTATTATTATTATGCCACCTTGGAATAATCTAGCCTCATCTTCAAACTTTTTCCATGTTAGGAGCCTAATCTTAAAATCTACAATCCTAAATTTATAACAATACATTGGTAGTTGTGTAGTTCTACAGCTGTTCCGTATTTTTTATATTAAAAACAATGTTTATCAATAAACTAGCAACCACATTATAAAATGTGAAAATGTCGTGTCAATGGCAACTCTGTTGTTAACTTGTAAATTCCAAGTTAACAGTAGCCTGTTAAAAACAACTGTAATAAAGTGCATTAGTTAACTCTGCGATATTTGTGCTCATATCAAATGGTGTAAGACTGATGCACAGCTGCAACTAATTTCATTGCTTTTACTGAAGAACAGAAGGGAGTACATTCCCTGAAGAAGGCACATAATGATCTTGTACTGCAAAACAATCATTTGTTGCTTTGAAAATTTATCCCTAGATATCTAAAGTTGGATGTGAATAACCTACTGACTAACTATAAATTGATTTATTGAAAAATCTTGTGTTATCAAACTATATTATCAAAAGCGCAAAGGGCTTAATAATTTGATTTTTACTTCCCGGCTGCTTGGCCTTGAGTGAGCTATCCTCCTAAAGACTCAGGATCCGTGTTATTACTCCTCTTATGCCGATGGGTCCATTATGCGTGTTACAATGAGTGTTACTGTGAATATACATTCTGTTTTAATAGGTATGTGTTTAACTAGACCCTCGCCAGTAACACAATGATATTATTAAAATATTACTCTATAGTGCATTGGGACCAGCCTCTAGAGTAGATTATCTTACCTAGTTACAGAGCAGCTATTTTACTCGTACACTTACAACAGCACCCTCACATAGCCCTCAGTGCTCATCTTAACAGAACCATAGCTCCCTAATAGCACCAATGGCAATTGTGTTGGCAACTTCATGAGATGACCCAGAACGACCTACTGACATCTCTAGATTGCTAATCATCATTAACACACACACACACACACACACACACACACACACACACACACACGGCTAAGAAAAATGACTGACGTAAAAAATGCAGACCGGGCTTTTAGTCGGGCGGAATCCAGAGTTCCCGGGAGACGGTGACCACTGTGACTGACAGTGGTAAACTGTTAACTATTTATACAGAGCGTCAAGTCCCTTGTTGGTCTGGCCAGGGGCTATGTCTTTATTACCATTAATGGAGAGAGAAAAATAGAGAGTGAACTGTTCCTACGTACATCTTGTCATTTGTTCACTATCGGAGCCTAACCTGACTCTATTCGGAGCCTTACCTGACTCTATGCACTGTCTTCCCTCACTCTGGCTATCTCAACAAATCCTCCTCCTTTACGTATCTTTTTTTTTCCATATCTATACTGTAGTTCCGCCTCAACTCCCCCTTCCCTCATGTCCATCATATTCTCTTCTCCCCAGTTGGTCCCCAGATCAAAGCGGAGAACATGTGTGATAAATAAGCCTTAAAAAATATTAGCTTTTTGTTGTGTCTCCTCTCGGTGGTGACGTCCAAACCCGTGTATGGTGAATGGAGACAACAGTTTATTTTGTTGTTGTAAGCTTGTGTTTATAATTCTGTGTTGACAATGGGGTTAAACCCTCCCCTTCCCCCTCTATCTCTCTCTCTCTCTCTCCACACCTCACTGCCGACCATAGTGTGCACCAACCACAGTTTTGCTCTTCCTCTGACAGCCCCGGATACGATACTCACTCAGACAACCTTGTGTGTATTTGTGCTTGTGTGTGTTTATTAATAACAATAATATATGCTTTATTGAAGGAACATGGCAGATAAAATGCTGAAAATATAAAAATATACAGAGATGGTGTGTGTGTGTGTGTGTGTGTGTGTACAAGTGTTCCCATATAAAATCCAGTTGAATACGATTTTACATACTGTATATCTCCTATTCTCACACCACGGAGGTGTCGTCACGAACGCCAGGGGTCACAGGAAAACAAACAGTCACCCCATTATTATCGACCTCTCGACCTATTTCCTGTTTAGGAAACTCCCGGCACAGGATAAGGTGATGTATCAGATCCTGGTAATGTATTGATTTATCCAATTTCATTCAAATCAAATTTTATTTATTTTTTAGCAGACTGCCTCTCATACTGAAAGGATTACATACGTGGTTCAAAGTTTTTGTATGTATGTATGTACTGTTGTATGTACTGTAATTTGAGAACACACACACACACACACAAACACACACACAGACACACACACACACAAACACACACACACACACATACTTGCCACCCCACTCTCTTCTATTATTAATGCATCCCTCAGACAAAGCAAATGCCCTAATGAATGGAAAACGACATTTGTCACTCCAATCCCCAAGGTCCCCACCCCACAGTCCCCTTTTGACCTCAGGCCAGTTGCGATTACCCCCATACCCAGTCTACTCTGTGAAGACTGTTTTTGAATGGGCATTTGCTAGCATTTATCAGTCAATTGATCTACAGCAATATGGCAATATTAGGACCTCCTCTACGTTAAACTGCTTAGTTAGCTTCCTGGATTTTCTGCACAAAAACCTGCAGAAACGTAAGACATCACTGGCCATTGCCCTTGTTGACTTCAGGAAGGCTTTTGTCCTTGTTGACCACTGCACTGTTATCAACAAGGCCATTGCACTAGGGCTGCACACCAACCTGGTCTCATAGCTCACTGATTTCCTGAGTGAGCGTCGTCAGGCAGTGAGGTACCAGGGCTCTGTCTCCACATTCCAACATCTCACCTGCGGTGTTCCCCAGGGGACCAAGATGGGACCACTGTGCTTCCTAATCCTGATCAACGACGCTCTATCGGACACTCCTCACAGGTGGAAGTACGTGGATGACTGCACTGTGAGGGTTACAGTGGACAACACCTCACCGGACTACTCATAGATAAAGGCACCCTGGACAGGCTACAGGCATGGACTACGGAGAACAAGGTCACCATCAATCACACCAAAACCGTAGTAATGCACTTCAATACCGCCACCACTCCAGTGCAAGCTCCAGCAGTTACAATGGGTGCCCATCCTCTCCAGTTAGTGTAGTCTTTCAAACTCCTGGGTGTGACTATAGACCACAAACTGGACTGGAAGGCCCATGTAAACAACATAATTAAGGCAGCCTCGTACCGACTCTACATGCTACAACGACTCGGGTCACTTGGGGCACCCACGCCAGAGCAGAGGACTATCTACAACGCATTTATTCTCCCCAAATTAACGTATGCGTCACCAGCCTGGTCGTCTTCTCTCAACTCTACCCAACAACCAGAAGGTACAGAAAAGGGCCTGCAGAATCATTCTCGGCGCAGACTACTCGGGCTACAAACGCTCTCTCCACCCTAGAAATGCCATCCCTCAGTGACCTCCACCACCAAGCACCATCCTCGTCAATGCCACCTACTGCCACCGGGAGTCTCCCGCCCACCTCGCGCAGTCTGCCACTACAACAAAATTCAGCCCATAAGAACCCGCACTAATAGATATAAAAACAGCACCATCTCATCTATTGTTTAAATACTAACGAGCTCCTGATTTATGTACTGTACAGCCCTGTAAATGTATTTAATGTATATTATTATGTCTAAATCACATGTAAGTTTGTATATTTTCAGCCAAATGCTGCATCTCTATTAATAAACCGTTTATTATTATTATTATTATTACACACACACACACTACATCCTTGACCACCGAAGGGTCAAGACATACCTGGCGCTCCTCTGGGAGCAGCCAGGTCAACTGTTAACTTGGCCCATACCAACTCCCTCCCCTGAACCCTCCTCCCCACCGGAATATCAACACGTTCTCGCCAGAAGTTACAATTTCATTTAGGAAAGGAATGGAACCAGTGTTGAACAGAGGTAAACAATGGTGAACAGTCCTTAAGTCAGTGAGAATAACTCAACAGTAACAGCCGAGTCGTACCCAAGTTAACCTTCACACAGTGAGGTCCCATGTACCCAGTGATAACTGCCAGTGAGACCCAACAACAACCAGCGATGTGTTAGTCCGTCTACGATAGGAAGGCCTGGGACCACACCTCACTCATATAACACCATCTGTGAGGGAATTCGTACACCACGTGATGCCCCTAATAACACCATCTATGAGGGAAATACTACTCCACGTGAGGTCCTTCATAACACCATCTGTGAGGGAATTACTACACCACGTCTGATCCCTCCTAACACCATCTGGGAGGGAGTTACTACACTACCTGTTTGTTGTTCAACAACTCAGCGCACATGATCTACGTGACCTCCACTGTAAACATTAATCTGTATGTTCGCTGTATGTTCCTTTACCTTTCTCTAATGAAGACTTTTGTTAAACCACCAATGTCAATGAATGTAATAAGTCATTTATGTCCAATGTATATTTTCAGCCTTTGGGCTGCAAAACTTTTTCAATAAACAGTTCATTATTATTATTATTTATTATTACACACACACACACACACACACACACACACACACACTGTTACGCCGTCTCTTAATTTACTTAAATATCCAGGTTCTAGGCGTAACCAAACAAAAAAAGTGAAGTAAATTAAAAGTGAATAAAAATAAATAAAGTAAACCTTTAAGAATTTAATTAATTTAAATATTGACACAATAGAGAGCCTCGTAGGCTGTCACAACAAATTGATTCATTATCGAAACTCTTAAGACACAAGTGATACTAAACATCGAAACATCAAAAGAATAAAAATAATGCATTGGATTACGTTAACACTACATAAACATTTAAAATAACTAACACTGAAATTAACTACAGTGGAACAACACTAAATTACTTAAATGTAACTAAGCAAATACTGATGGACATAAATAGAGACATAAATAGGTACTCACATAGATATACCACATTGGTGGCGACAAGAACAACACAAATAAATTAAGTATAAGTAACAGGTGACGAGTGTCACTCAAAGGATGTGAACTGTATGACAAGAGGACTGAACTAAACTCCATCTGCTGGTGGGTCCTATATATAAGGCCAATTCCCGCCAAAATTCCGCCTGTGGGTCGTTTAACGATGCAGATGGTCGTTAGAGAACAAAGAATGCTTGTTACAATACAAAATAAAGAAATAAGATGGCCTTGAACAAATAATGACAGTTAAAACCTTAACAGCACAGGGTAAGGTGACTAGATTTTATAATAGTAAATATAACACATCATTACAGGAATAATATGGAACAACATGGAAGCATGTTATATAAAATAAAAATAAATACAAATGCGACACAATCGTAACAACACACACACTCACACACACACACACTTCTAGTCCTACTTTGCTTTCATTCAGGAATGAGTATGACGATCATCCAGCTATGATACAATTACATGAGTTGTTAAAGATGTCACATTTGTTGGTGGGCACTGAGGTGACTCGAAAGGCCGATACGGGACCAGAATGGCCGTCCACAGATGTTGAACGTGTTGAAGGCTACACCTAGTGTGGGAGGGGCGGCGACAGCGTCTTTTCGGTGCTGGCGCCTCTCTGCCTCGGTATAAAGTTGGGCGAACTCAAAAGTATTGACAGTTCGTGTGGTACTCCTCCAAGCAATACTGTATAGGTAGATTAGTGAAATCATATTTAATAGGATTATTTAAGGGCAGACATGTACACAAAAACGGGTGAGGGGGTCGATTTGGCACTTTTCAGGTTTGTCTTAAGTCTATCCTTATAACTTTTCTGTTGCCTGACAGCGCTGCATTTACTATTCATTAGGCGACTGAAAATTAGCTGATTTAGCAGTCTACTGTCGTCCATTTGGATAATATGGCCAATTTAGCTTAGTTGTACATAGATAATGGTAGCCTCGATGCTCTAACAGTTGGTATCAGCAAGAATACTGACATGCCTCCTGCATGTGACCCATGTCTAACTTCCATACAGCAGGGTGGGGAAGACCACTCCTCGATATACATGCAACTTTGTAGAAAAATTTTTCCCCCTCCAGCTGAAGACACGGGTATGGAGTCTACCAAAAGCTTGAGATGCACATCTGAGCCAAGGTACTGAAAGTCTGAAACTCGGTAAAATTAAAGAGGGTAGTACCGTTAACTTGAATTGATGGTGAAGGTGTGGTTGAACCAGGGGCTGGCTGAAAGAGATTCTGAGCCTTAAGTACAATCACCTCAAGGCTGAAGTGTGCATAGGCATCTGTGCAGGTTTTATTGATCTCCAGTAGGTTGCATTCAGTATTAACGATAAGGGCGAGATCGTCTGGAAACTGAAGTTCAGTAATGGAAGCGGCAGAATTCCTTGTTCCTGCCAACAGTCATCTCATCTTAAAAAGTCCCTTCATACTAAATTGACACTGGAACGAGTAAGGAAGGCAGCCAGGAAAATGGAAAAGAGAATTAGTGCCAGTACATAACATTGTTTTGCCCAAATTTGGATGGGCAAGTCGAAGATCTTAGTAAGGTCGATGAAGGCCATGTGCAAGTCACGGCACTGTTCTCTGCAATTTCCTGTGTCTGGTGGACACCAAAAATAATGTCAGTCGTGCCACGTGAAGGTCTAAAGCCATATTGAGACTCAGAAGTTTTCCGCCTTAGGAGAAAGTCTGTTTGGGAGGACTCGGACGACAATCTTGCCAGCTACAGATAGCAGCGAGATCCAATGGTAGTTGCCAGTCTGACTGGTCTCCGTTGTTCTTATAAATATTGACGATGGAGGCGTCTTTAAGATCTTGGAAGATTTCCTCCTTTTCCCATATATTCTCCAGGAGAGAGTGGAGACGGCTGGTAAGCAGAGGTCCTCCTGCTTTATACTCCTCAGTTGGGATTCCATCACACCCTGAGGCTTTCTTATATTTCATCTGTTTGATGGCAGAAGCTGCCTCATCCAAGGATGGAGGATAACTACGAACCCTTGAACTTGTCGGCCTTCCTAAACAAGGTATTGGTGATATTGAGGTTGTGTGCAGCACACTTGCTGCGGAGAAGGCCTAGTCCATTTCTCCCTATGGTTCTCGACCAAATGTCAGCATCTCTGGCATTGAAGTCACCAAGGAGCACAACCTTATCTTTTCTGGGGATAGAGGTTAGCAGTCGGTCAAGGTCAGCCTTGATGTCATGCTCTGCATCCAGTTTTAGGGGGTATGCACTAATTCAGTGGGACTTGAAGCGTTGATCCCAATTGGCATTTCAGTTAGCCTGTGCAGGAAGCGTTGGCAGATGGCAAAGCCAACTCCATAAAAGCAGTTTCTCTCCCCAGAACGCTTGCCCTTCCAGAAAAAGGTATAACCTGATCCTTGTCTGGGAGCCGGGACTCACTAATGGATGCTAAGTCATATGTTTTACCTAGCCAGCTCTTTTGCCACAAGGGCGGTTCTCCTTTGAGGACATTCATTTGTGCCAGTATCCAGAAGGGTCCTGATATTCCATACAGCAACCATAAGAGGTTGTATAGTTTGTTTTTGTTTGGATCTGTAATTATGATTATGCTTTCGACCACATAAGGATGACCTTAATAGGTGCGTTTGCCTAGTAAGGTTGTTTTTTAAACAAGTTATATTTAGGGCACCTTTTCTAGCCCCCCTCCCCACATTATATGAGCACCTCTAAAGAGATGATCAGTCGCACAGACAGGGCCGGATTGCACTGCTGCGTAGAACCCAGTGCATAAGCGACCATCTTATCTGTGCAGCCCATGTGCAGAATTGTGACTAGAGACTCACAGCAGTCATCTCTGTCTGTCCCCGTCGCCACTCATCCGTTCGCCATAGGACTTTTCGGGGTATAGGGGTTTTGATGATGATGAGAGGTATGATGAGCTGGAGGATGGCTGCATGTGAGTTGATTTATGTGGTGAGGCAGGAGCACAGGCTGCAACCACACATCTTGGTTCTCCCTTTTCCTGATTCATTGGTGCAAGTGTTGAAACAACTAAAAGAGGGAATACTTGCAATGGACTGCCGATAGCCCAGTTTGTTGGGTTTCGCCTTAGTAGCCTATCCATCATGCAGTGCCTTCGTCCGCTCGTGTTGTTGTTGGGTTCCCATGGTGGTCACCTCTAAGGCCTAAGCCCCCATTTGAATCTTGTTGGAGCTCTGTAAGCATGTCTACCTTTTGCACGGCTCCACCGCAGATTTTTCCTTCAGGGTTTACTCCCGTATCCTTGTACCTACCAATGTTATTCCACAAGCACACACACACACACACACACACACACACACACACACACACACACACACACATCAGTCAGCCCTTAGTGAGACAAGGAATGTCCTGTAGGCGTTCCTGATTGGCAACGAAGCCTAGACTGTTTGGCCTGCTCCCCTCTTATATCCCAACTCCCTACCAACCTCACTACACCGGGATTTATCATCAAAAAATTCAAGTGATTATTGCAATGATTGGTTAGCTAAAGTGTTCTGATAGTATAATCCAAGGAAAGCACAAAAACAAGAGTGATTCACAGCAGTGTTATACCAGACAGTGGGCACTTTGTCGGTGACCTTCTAAGTGTCAGTGACAAGGACCACCGCGGTATTCCATATGCGGGCGAACTGGCAACCACAGTCCAATCAGTCGCTGAAAGGTACTAATTGAGGGATATCAACTCTTCATCAGCTGTGTTCACATGAAAGCGGAGGGGGCGTTGTCCTCTTCTGTTAAGATGAATAAGGCCTGTCACTTCTGGATGTTTTAGTCACAGCTGATGTGGAGGCATTGTATTAGCCCCTTAGTTCTTATATAAATGTCAGAGCAGTACATTGGGTTTATATAATGATATCACCCCCTGTAACTTTACACTGGCTACGAAGTGACATGGTCACATCACGTGATGGGTAAGTTCCTTGAGGAGCGGCCCTAAAGACTGTTACGTCAGCATATAAAAGCAGGCTTCTTTGGCATTGTCACTCAACCCCTCACACCAACAGGACGTATTTTGGAAGTGCTATTTCATCTAGCCTCCGTCCTCATTTTAACACTCATAGCTACAGTGATTAAGTTACGTTGATATACACTTGGAACTGTATATAATATATTTTCTTAATAGAAATAGAAAGAACCGTTGTGTTTCGGTACTCAAACCCTATATACTTTTACATGTTCCAGCCCCATTAGCCCAGCAAGAATCAACGGTTAAAGGGCCTGTTCAGCATTATGGGTACGTGTTATGCCATGTGCCTACCTGTGACACACTGCTTCTATCATATTCTGTGTGGCATACTATCCACTCACTCACCCACCAGAGACACTCTTATCAATCGCCTCATTACCACCTCAGACCACCTCAGAGTTAGGTACCCATGTGCCAAGCAAGTACTATGCAGGGATTATAAGGAATTGAACCCACTGATATCCAGGAGCAGCTGCTACTATCACAAGTTGTGAACTTTCCTACACACACACACACACACACTCAAAATACCCTTGACCTCATCTTAACTGACTTAGTGGACCAGGACCAACCACATCAACCAATGCCTCCTATCAGGTGTAGCATGCACCTATTAGTGTTCTGGTCTCCAGCTCCCACTACCAGCCAAGTGCAAAGACCCTACATCAATATCTACAGGCTGATTACTGACTCTGCAGATCGTCTCCCTGTGTAGTGGGTAGTTCACCATCCTTGGACTGAACTACCTAGTGTGGATGACGTGGACACCAAATGGATAAATTATTCCAACACCACAACACCAATTCTTCCCGAGAAGTCCATCAGGTCACACCCACCTAACCTGCCCTGGATCACACCTTGGATCAAAAGACTTATGAAACAGAGTGAGAGCGTCTTTTATTTCAATGACCACAACCACTACAGGTATAAGGAGTGGGACTTACCGGGAGACCATCCCACTGAAAAGTATTTCTTGTAGTTATTAGGAGTCCCGTTGTGAACAACAAGATGTCGGACTGTCGTCAGTTGATGTCTACCATGGTTTCACTTCTTCAATAAATGTGGGATGAGTTATACACAAAGTTTGTATGTATGTATTTACAGTGTATTATATTTTATATACAACTGTACAGAGAAGGCTGGCCCGGTGATCTAGGACTGGGGTGGTCTCAGTGTTAGATGTTTTAGAACTGAGGAGATCTCAGTGGTAGATCTGCACTCTATGGGGTCCAGCAATAGACCAAAATCAGGCCCCGCGGGCGGCAACGCCCGGGGAGTAATTCACACAAGCCCCTCCAGCCTGATTCATGAGTCAACCTTCTAGAAGGTTCTCCTAGGGGAGAAACGCCGCAATGCGCCACCTCCTTGGAAAGAACTATCGTCAACAAGTCAGCAGTGTTGTGGTTACGTTTTATGAATATCCGGTAAGAAATTATCTCGTTGACCCATGATACATTCTTAACTGACGGTGTCACACTCTATATATGCTAAATACATAACAACATCAAATACTTGGGAATTGCAAGTGTGAAGCAAAGTATCTAATTACCAAATATGAGCAATCAAATAAATTTTTCAAGAACTCCCTACTTTCTCAGAGGGGGTTGCATCATACTGCAGAATATCTTGCAGTCATAACAGTCAGCCAGTCAGCGTGACTAAAAGTTTGGCTGCTATGTATACGCTAAGTGCTCGCCCCTGTGAACAACCTCTAACCTTTGCAGGTCAATGAATAATAAATGTTCATAATTATACATCCATGGGTTACACAGGTTGTTTCGCAGCCAAGTCATCCGTGAAATAAACACTGCAAAGAAGTTTCACTACCCATCCAAGATGCAACACCTGAAGCAGACCAACATCAGTCAGTGGTATGATACAGAATTCTGTGGACTAACAATAAGATACATCCCTCCCCTTCCGTAGCCATCTCACCAACGGTGATGCAGCTGAGTAATCAAACAACCATTCTGCAACAATATGCCAGACTCTTCCCCAGCTTGACACAATCAGTCTCCCTGCTTACCTACTAGCCCCCTTTCCCAATTACTTTGTAGACAAATTTGAACTAGCAAACCATCTGGACAAACTGAAGTTAAAGCGCTGCACCACACCCATTAACTCACCAATGACACTCTACAAGAGTTCTCCCTGGAACTAACTTAACTCCTCTGCTTCATCATCAATGCTTCCCTAAACCAACCATGATGCCCAGTTAACTGGAAGACCTCATATGTCTCACTAGTACACAAAGCAACCAGCCCACAATCCTTAAATGAGCTATGACCCATTGCCATCACCCCAATTCCCAGCCTAATCTGTGAAAGTTGTGTTTGACTTGGCTTATACTGATATTGAAGGCGCCATAGATCTTAAGCAATTTGGCAATATGAAAACTTCCTCCAACACTCACTGTCTTGTCAGTTTTCTCGACTACATATGCCGCCATCTGGAAAAACGAAAGATTTCTGTGGCTGTGGCTTTCATTGACTTCACCAAAACATTTGATCTAGTCGACAACAATTTAATCATCAACAAAGCTATCGACCTCGGGTTTCGAAGAAATTTTATCCCGTGGCTTACAGACTTCCATAGTGACCGACGCCAATTCATACGCTTCTGAGGGGCTGTCTCTACTTTTCAATCACTCACCTGAGGCATTCCCCAAGCACCAAGATAGGACTGCTCTGCTTCCTTATGCTTATCAATGATGCCCTAAGAAAAACCTCTGCTCGCTGGAAATATGTTAACGACTCCACCATCGGGATTAGTATCTTGTCTTCCAACTGTCCCAACCTCCAAGATTTATTAATCAGTCTCCAAAATTGGGCCACCAGCAACCACGTCATCATCAACCATACCAACACCATGGTTATGTAGCTCAACCTCTTCTCCGATGTTGTCCGACCTCTCTCCTTTTCTTGGGGCCCCAACACACTACAGGTTGTGGACTCCACTAAACTTCTCGGCGTCACTATAGGTAACAAACTAAATTGGAAAACACACGTCAGTACATTTGTCAAATCCTCCAGTTTCGACTCAATCCCCTTGGAGTTCCTGTGCCCAAGCTCCTTAGTGTTTAGTCAATATTCATACTTCCCAAGCTCACCTATGCATCCCCTGCCTGGTGTTTCTCCCTAAGTGCCACACAATGTAAAAACCAAGAAAAAGTGCAAAAGTGGTGCATGCAAGATTGTTCTCTCCTCTTCCTACACCACATATCAAGAAAAGCTCAACACACTGACCCTCTCGGTTCTCTCTGACCATCACTGTGACCTCATCTGCAGATGTGATGAGAAGCTTCTGCACCATTCTCGACACCAGCTCCTACTTACATCCGAGATCCCTCGTCCGCGGATTGCTGTTCGACACTACACCCGCATCCAGCCCATACGAGCACGTACTGACTGCGAGAAGAACAACCCAGTCCCAACCATTGTAAAAATTATCAACAACTCGTAATCAGCCAGTGTATTCACTCCCAGTCAGTCTTGCCTTTTTGCACTGTCACTATGCTGAAACGTCCTGTAGTATAACTTTCTCGCCACCAAGTTATTATATATCATATTTGTACCACTTATGTTACTTTTAAATTATTTGTTAATCAAGTGACCCATTCCCCAATTGTGTAATTGAAGATTTTCAACCTTCCGTCTGCCATGCTCTTTCAATAAACCGTTTATTACTATTATTGTTATTATTATTATTATTATTAGTAGTAGTAGTAGTAGTAGTAGTAGAAGTAGCATTAGTTCCCCAGGATAAGAATCGAGGATGCAGGCCTATTGGGGGTGGGGGAAATGCTGAGGCGGATCATTGGAAAATGCATACTGCAGGTGCTAAAGGATGATGTCAGGGCAGCAGCAGGGAACCTGCAAGTTTGTGCTGGCCACCAGGCTGGAGGGTAAGCTGCCATTCACGCCATGAGAACGATATTTGAGCAGCGCGATTGTGAGGCCGTTCTCCTGATGGACGCTTCAAACGCATTCAACATAATTAACCGCAAGGCCGCACTGCACAACATTAAGATCAAGTGTCCAAGCTTTGCAATGTATGTTGAAAACTCCTATAGGAATTCATCAGACCTTTATATCGTAAACAACAAGGCTCTAAGAGGTGATACCATCATACAGTCAACCGAGAGAACAATGCAGGGGGACCCTGTTGCAATGGCAATGTATGCAATAGGCCTATCAGTGCTCCAATACACAATAAATTTGAAACAACTGGGGTCAAGCAAGTGGCGTACGCTGATGACCTTACAGGAGCAGGAAAAGTGGAGGACATCAAAAAGTGGTGGGACTTGGTAACATCACGAGGCCCACAAATAGGGTACCAACCAAACGCCAGCATGTCCTTCCTATTGTGAAGCCAGAATATTATGAACGGGCAATGGAGGTGTTCGGTGGAAGTGAGGTCAAAATAACTAAGGATGGCCAAAGACACCTAGCCACATGCGGCTTTTGCGGCATTCACCCATGGAGTCAAGCATCGCTGGAACTACCTGATGCGCACTATCCCTGATATCGGACCCCTCCTCCACCCTCTGAAAGAAGCTCTCAAGGGTCGATGTCACTCCAAAATTAGTGAAACACCCTCATTTAACCCCAGCAGAAGGATCATACCTTGCACTACCACCGAAATTGGGAGGAATGGGATTGACCAATCCAGAGGAGATTGCTGCCACCGAACTTCAAAACTCAGTTAAGCTCACGGCAGCCCTCACTGACCACATAATAGCTCAGAACGCAACAGGGGAGGTGGATACCAGTGAAGTAAACAAGATTCGAAGGTCCATGACGACAGAACTACAGCACGGCCAAGGTGATAAGTTGCAGCAACAGTTGCTGCAAGTACCAGAGAATTTGAAGAAAAAAAAGTAGCTATAGCGCAGGAGGTGGGCGCCTTGAACCTTTGGCATGACCCCTTGATGACGTTTGTATTAATTCTTCCACTGAGAATTAGATCAGAATTTTAGTCAAATAATGTACTGGAAAAATTGACCTTGTACTCTTAGATGTGATCACCGAAATGAAACACGAAACGTGTACTATGGTGTCAGGTGTATTATGTTATTACAGTGACCTAACGATTTAACACTACTGTTATCTGATCAATGATAAACGGAAAATGTTATGCTGTAAGATAGTTAATTATTCGAGCAATTCGTCTGATCGGTTATTATTTCAGTTTCTTATATCTTGATTTTAATCTTCCGCTAATAAATATGTTGTTATAGTTATATATCAACAATAGCGACACAGATAAAGCAATCAGATTATTCATGAATTAACAGACTGAAGGTAGGATGATAAACACATTCTCTAAATATATGATAATCATCCAGTTACATGATAAGTCCGACAACCATGGAGAGGAGTACCCCTTAGTGTACGATAATTTGGTCTAGATTATCACACATTGCCGGGTGTTGTTCCCATCCTTGAGCAGTCCAAGAAATCTAAGATGGATCCTGATATTAAATAGAGCTATAACTTGTAAACCAAAAGACTTATAAAAACTATTTTGGCGTTTAGTCAAAGGTGTTTCGATATGAAGAATACATAGGAATGAGAATTTTTTTGATTGGGCCAGTTCTTATTTGCAAAAATCCATTATGGTAGCTGAGAAGGAACAAATGCCATTGTTTTCCAACCCAGAATTATAAAAGAACGATTTTGATACATAGGTATAAATTTCCAGGTACGAAGAATTCAATAGAAAAAGATTTTTTTTTTTGCAAAATGACCATGTATTCATTACGTCAGCCCAATATGACAAACAATACAGTACCAGTATAACTACCAGTATGGTCTGATTCATAGAGAAGTCATAACTTTTGAACCGAAAGATATGGACAAATAATAATGATGTCTTGTGATAAGTTATCAGGTGGGAATTTGGTGAAAGGTGAGAATTTGTGATTAACTCTAAAAAACAAAAGCAAAAAAAACATTTTGACAAAATTATCATCCAGGTGATATATAGCAGAATAATTTTGAAATAATGAAATCAAGTAGAAAAATACAGTGTAGTAATACACTCTGTATGATCATGACGTGAATCATGTTTTAAAAACTACTTATGCAAGACTCAGATATTACTCTGTGCACAGTTACCGTACATATACCTGAGAAGAGTAAGTTCACACAATCTAAGAGTGAGGATGAAGATACTGTACATTTGACATACAGCATATTATCAAAGTAAATGGAAACAATAAATACTTCCATAAAAAATAATCATAGTTTGCCTTCTTCCCATGGCGACACAAACATATCCCTGATCTGCAAGTTCGGTTCTCACTACTGCAACTGCACTTGATGAGGTTGAGAAGCTTAGTGGGAGCCATGCTGGTGCTTAGGAAGCCCTCCACGCGGGTCCAGCTATTTTACGTGGGGTCAAGACTGGGATAAGGCTAGCAATCGATTTCGTTTCCGCTTCTTGTAAGTTGATTGCTTTAGCAACCTTGCACACAGTAGTTTCTACGCCTTCATCATCATCATCATTATGTCGTGTCATCTTTAATGCAGCTGTTGCATTATTATGAAAGAGAATAGCTTAGGCATACCCTTTAGCTGATAAAATAATAAATATGCTAAGTTCCAGCGAGCTGGACTTTTTGGGTTTTTAATGAGGTTACATTAGTCTCCATAGTAAAGTTACTTGTTCTTGACATCGGACTCGTGCGTTTGCGATCGACGCACTCTTTTAGCACGGGTTGGCTCCTGAGATACAGCCTTAGATGTCTCAGAAGGTTTGGGCAGATTCGAGAGAGAAACATACCAGCAGACAATTTTTATGATAATGAACTATGAGCCCGGGGTCTTCACCTAGCTGGCATTGCAACTCAATGCACAGGTAATCAACATAATGCTGAACTTGCTTTCATATTCATGCATATTCTGTCTCCACCTACAGTAGCTTAATAGTTTGGCGTGGTTTGTTTATCGTTCAACAACCCTCCTCATAACAAAACTCAATAAATACACTTGGCCTCCATGCTAAATTTGCTAACTAATATATGAGACGAAAGAAGGAAGTCAGTTGTGACAACACGAGCTTACAATTTTCTCTGAATTGCAAACTATTTGAAATTTATGTTTCCAAATGGAATGAAGCTTCAAAAAAATCATCCATTTGTATTAAGAATTTTGTGATTGGACCATTCTTTATTTTCGTAAATCCAATACGGCAGTCAATATACAGAAAACTAATTTTTCTCCAAATTAACGAAAAGAAGTTTTCTAATCACAAAAATCTAATTGCATTAAGTTCCCCATACCTAAAAACCTATAACTAGATATCAAAATCGTTTTTGTAAGTCACTTAGAACAGAAGGTCAAGTGCTTTCTATATACCAGTGGCCATATTGGAAGCCATATTGGGTATAAGCAAAGAAAGAGTGGTCCATTCTTAGCAATTCATAACCTATTGGTTTCCCCATACATAACTTTTTATATCAATTCACCAGATGTACTTTGTATTTTAAGCAATATGGGATAATTAATTAAAAGATACTCGTATATAGGGCTGTTAATTATAGTAAGCAGTATATAGGTTATTAATTGTATCTCTAGAGCTAATTGCTAACAGCTGTAATGAGATAATTTAAATAAAATGCTGAGTCTCATTAAGGCTAGGCTATTATATTTCCACTTCAGATACATATAGTGGCGCACTTTATGAAGATCTTGAGGCAGTGACACTACAATGTGATCATCAATAGATCTGATTGATGTCATCAGTTTGCAATGTACAACTTGGGTTTTCTTGTCATAATTGAAGTCTTCTCTTAACACAGCGGAGTGTATAGTTGAGGGGAAAGAACTGTCACTGTTTGTTTCTAATTAAGTTTGTTTCAACACATCAGAAAAAAATTCGGGTGCCAATTACCTGAATTTCGTATTCAACCGAAAACGACACCACCTGACCCTCATTATGTGTGTTGTGCTTCCCTTGTCACACTTACCTGTAATTACCTCTTATTTCTCTCACCTATTTCTCTCATTTCTCCTCTTCAATGCTTTTAATTCCGGATTTAGATATGGTGAGGCCCTAAGCTATGGGAAGCTGAAGCGGCCCTATTTGGCAAGTGTTAACAGAGAATAAGAGTGCGTAAAAACTGAACTTGGCAAGGATGCCGCCAAGATGCAAAACAAACTCGTGCGGGTCAGGGCGGGGGGGGGTTGCTCCATTAGAACTTTAAAAATATGCCTTTAATTATGCCACCAGGGCGTAGCACCATCGCTAATGTCTTGTTGTCAGCACAATAACGACGACGACGCACTACTGCCATAAACCTGAGTGTTGCCACTCAATTCAGCCAGTGATACCCCATGACATGTACAGTATTTATAATGCTTTATGTCAGTGTTAAAATTTCCAGAGACTCAGAAATTTACTATGTCTTAGGCCCGGAACTATGGGGCCCCAGTCTTCAAAAGGGCCTTCAGTTTTCGATTAAACTGGGGACGAGACAATTCTTCTCAGTCTGCCTATAGATGTATAGCATAATTAGCTGCATGTTAATTAGGTTAAATCATTAATTAAATATAAATTATAATAAATCAGTAACAAATGGAAAAAACAAATCTGAAATTTTGAGAGGCCCCTTCAGACTGTGAGGCCCTAAGCTGTAGCTTGTTTAGCGTATGCCTAAATACGGCCCTGCTGACTATCGTGTTTTATTATATATCTTGCACCTACTTTCTTCAATACATGGTACAATATCCACGCTTTTCGTCTATAATCCTTGAATATCCGCAACGACAAGAAAAAGTTACAGCTGCTACCCTTTCAGGTGA
Source organism: Homarus americanus (assembly GCF_018991925.1). Taxonomy (NCBI): domain Eukaryota; kingdom Metazoa; phylum Arthropoda; class Malacostraca; order Decapoda; family Nephropidae; genus Homarus; species Homarus americanus. The sequence goes on from NW_024736071.1 coordinate 87,121, forward strand.
CGCCCAGACCCGTGTATGGTGGATGGCGACAATAGTTCATTGTGTTTCTCCAGTCTTGTGTTTGTAATCCCGTGTTAACAATGGGGTTGACCTGCCTCTCCCCCCCCCCCTCTCTCTCTCTCTCTCTCTCTCTCTCTCTTTGTTTCTTATACGATTCTATTTTTCATCAACTTTCGTTTTCGTTTTCCGCATCGTCGATGGAGACAGGTCAACCTCGCCCTAGCTAGTAATTCTCCTCTCCTGAGTCAATAATAGTAATATTAGTTGTAACATAAAAAAAAGAAAAAAAACACCCCTAAGCCCAACTGTGGGTCGGTCAGAAGTCCATCACGCACAAACATCAACACGCATCCTCTTTATTGCCCCGCCAATCTATTTCTGGATTTCATATTCTCGTCACGCTCACCTCCCTTCCTCCCTTCACAGGTATAAACATTAAATGTATTTATTTCTATTAACCAGCATCGATTTGCAGTGACGTCTGTGTATTTATGTTGCAGTTTTGTGTATTGGAAACATATTTATATCTATGGGTTTTTTGGTGACTTGTATTGATCTTTATATATGGTGTGGGTACCCTCGGAACACGCAGCAGGAGACAGCAACAACCGCGGTGTGGGTAAAGACCGCACGAGAATGGAAGAGATGGTAAATTTTATAAAGGAAAGAGTGTACTACATGATGTGGGATAAAGTAAAACATGTTTGCCCATTAAACAAGCTTTAATCAACTCCTTTCACAAGATATCTAAAACGAATATGGTCATTTTGGTACCATCGTGTAGTACTTCTAAGGTTTTCGTCGGGCAACCACTATGTAAGGCTCCTTATAATCGGCGAGTATCGTCTCACATTTGGTCTAATTGTATTTGTTATGATAAATTAGTTTATTTACTTTCTTTGGATAAGTGTTCCATGAACCAGTTTCGTGCCTTTTCATACATAGGAAACGGAAACTGGTATCGTTCAAGATAATCTACTTAATATTTCTTAATACACACCTATATTTACGACCTTGGATCACGGTTTTGTCAAACTGTAACAAATTAACTCCGACTAAATTGTCTGTGTATTGAATCTCATAGTGCAATCTTCCTTTAGGATTACTGTTCAATAACATCTTTGGTGTTGCTTATGAATTAAGAGGCTCTGATTCATGCAGTCACCAGTCTGTCTTGGTAATTGGTGTATTTACTGTTGTTATTACACACTCAATAAACATAACTAATATCTTTTATGTGGATTACATGTATTTGCAAGTAAACTGATGTTCAACTAGAGGTTCTCTGCAATACCGCTATATTTGGTGAAATCCTATGCATACCACATGGGTGCACGGAGATTATTTAATGCTTGTGAGAGTTATCGTCTAATATATTCTCAACAACTGACATCTCCAGGTTATGCCTCCTCGTCCTCATTTCCAAGAAGATTGGCTAGCGAAGGGCGTTTTGCTGTTGACTGGCTTGAGTACCAGGAACTCCGACCAAGGCATATCATCAGGTTTGCCATAAATACTTAAGTGCTGAGACATCATCGTTGAAACGCCACCGCACCTCAAGACAGCATACGGGTGGCACGTTTGCTCATTGTGGTCAGCCTGGCGGCGGTGCCTTTGATCAACCTGACACGTCTTCACCCTGCTGGGGCCACACTGAGCGCCGCGGCGAAGGCAACTGTCCTATTCGCAGCGTTTTTGGCAGAACATGATGCCATTCAGGTGATTTAGTGTTTGTTTCCTCTTGTATTTAAGCCCAAAATGTAATGGCACTGCTCAATAAGTGGTCGTGTTAATCTGTCCCAAGTAAGGGTGACAGAATCCTTACTCATTTAGCAGCATGTGATCTCACAATCTTCAGTTGCAAGTATAGCCAAATAAATTTAATATTTCTTTTAGCTTATGTGACCACCTTGAATACCTCAATGAGCGAATGTTCCCGATTCCAAGACAGCCGCTCAAAGGGCAACGAAACGGACCAGGTGCAAGGTCGCCGTGCAAGCTGTAGGGGAATGTGCAACTCAAAACTTGGTTAGGAAACTGCAAATAAATTTTGTGTAATTATAGACGAAAGTACCGACTGTTCAGTAAGTAAATCACGTGCAATGAGAGTGAAATATGTTGATCCGGAGAGATAATGACAAAATCGCGATGCTGGATTTGATTGGCGTATTTGACGGTAATAAAGGTTCGACTGGTGAAAATATATAACATGCTGTTTAAGTGCCTCACTACACATGATATACCATTGAACAACATTACGGGCGAATATAACTGTGTAACTAGCAGAATGAAAGTTCAAATGCTTGGCATTACCATATTTAAACGTGTTGCACATAGTATGCATCTCTGTGCCAGCGAAGCAGCAAAGACCTGGCCACGTACTCGTGAAGATGTGTTGAGAAATGTGTACATTTACCTTTCCCATAGTGCCAAAGGAAATGCGAGTTTTGGAATTCCAGGGTTTTATCAACTCAAACCACACAAATATTTCATGCTGTGCCACGAGGAGGTTGTCACTCCATGAAGCTGTTGCAAGAATGCTCAAACAGTGGCAACCCCTTCAAACTGTATTTCCAGATCAGGGTAATTGAGGAGAGACTTGTGTTCTGCTACTTGAATTTTGAATTACATATTGCCACAGCTCAACACATTAAACTTGAATTTTCAGAGTATAGCCCCAACTTTGCATTTAATCCGTAAAGCATATATCAACTGCATCTGATATTGATAAATTCCTTTTTTATTTGAACACTTCACTCAAACACACGACACTTTACGTCACTGTCTCTCGTGCTGACGTTCTGACGACCCAAGTTGTCCCACGCTGAACTCCCGGGGTTGACGGCGTGTCTCGTGGCTCCCTTTGTTCCTCATGATAGTTGAGAATCACCTTCGACGCCCCCCGTATTTTTTTACTGTAAACGCCTGGGTTAAGGTCATTCAGGTGACGGGCAAGTCGAAGGGAGTGATTGAAACCCGTCTTTTGACACTTTCAATATTTGTTGACGTGGTCAAAACCTGCAGAGAACAAGGCGTTCATTAGTATTACATGGTGATCTATCTGACACATAATTAGTTTGTCTCAGACGATTTCATCTTAATTACAATTGATTATTAAGCATAGTGACATGATACAAAGTTCATAACTCTATTAATCTTAGTTACACTTCATTCCGCATTGTCTTATTTCTCCATATAAGACAGAAACAAGTAGGCATAATTAGTCCACAATATTTCACTACTGAGGGGTATGTCATCACTTTAACTGTACTTACAAGTGCGGGTCAATGCGAACCAGTAGGGTGTTCCAAGGGACAATAGTACCGTGTAAATTATCCAGCACAAAAACTCGGCAAGGATCGGGAGTAGATGTTTACCACAGAGGGCTGGTGGCTGGTCCTCACAGCATCACTTGAGAAGGCGATCTGCATCATGGCGGCCAGGTGGCCACGCCACCCTTTAAACCATACACTCAGCAAAATCAAAGCATCTTGTTTGTGCAGATAACGTTGGGGGGGAGGGGGGGGGGGTTGGCGGCGCACGTGGCCGCAGGCTGATAGATTGAATGTTTGTTCGGGTAAGGCAATGCCAGCACTGTAGTTGAAGCCAGCGGCGATACCAAAAACTATATTACTACATACATCGCTAGTATGTGAAAAGAGAAGTGATAATTAATTTTGCAGAGAACGAGATGATGGCGTCACGTGTCCACTCGGGAAACGTGATATTTAGTACACAATTTACATGAACATTACAAAGGAAGAGTAAAGTGACTTATTCATTCTCAGGCTCAAAGGAGTTGGAAGTGACCTCTGTCCGGTTCAGTGTCTCCTGACAATGAGGAACAATCTGGTATTAAAGAACTCATGACGAAAGCGACATAAACAGTGTAATCTTTTATGCAAGTGTCAATGCGAAGAGGACACTTGCATGTGGCTGGTGTAACGACTTAAAGAAGGAGGTGAAACACATTTTTAGAGAATTGGAAGATAACATCGTAAGTGTAAGTAAAAAGAGACTGACTGTAATGGCAGCCCTAAATGGATGAATAGATGAGAAAAACTGGAAGACTAAACCCAGGAGAATATGAGAATGGATTAAAGAAGCAGGAACTGTGTCAGTCTTTGTGTGGGTGTGTGTGTGTGTGTTTGTAAGAACAGGGGTCTTTAAGTGTAAGCCTTCTCCGTAGAAAAACCGCATTTATGGAGATGGCTTTGCCATCCGCCAACGCATCCTACACAGGCTAACTGAAAAGCTTGTTAGGATCAACGAGCGCCTCATAACGCTTAGAGTCCCATTGAATCACTCACGTCATGCCTTTTTCATCAGTGCATACGCCACACCACTGGATGCAGAGGATGACATCAAGGAGGCCTTTTATGCTCACCTTGACAGAGTGCTAATCTCTAACCCCAGAGAAGATAAGGTTGTGCTCCTTGGTGACTTCCATGCCAGAGTTGGCAGAGATGCTGACATTTGGCAGGAAACAATAGGGAGGACTGGGCTAGGCAAGTGTAATCCCAACGGCCTACTCCTCCTCGGCAACTGTGCTGCACACAACATCACTATCACCAATACCTTGTTTAGGCAGCCTGACAAGTTCAAGGGTTCGTGGCAACACCCACTGGCATCTCATTGACTACATCATTGTCAGAGAAATAGATCACCGAAATGTCCTCATTACCCGACCAATGCGTGGCTCAGACCACTGTGACACTGATCATCGGCTCGTCAGAGCTAAGCTCTCACTTCACGTCGCCCCAAAACACCGAAGGCACCAAGCCTCCACAAGAGGTTTTAACACAAGGCGTCTGGAGGATCCAACGGTAGCACATGCTTTCAAGGAACAGCTCGAACATTGGCTGATAAACAACCAGACAACAAGCATCCCAAATCCCAGTGCCGAATGGGATATTCTCGACACTGTCATGACAAAAACCTTCAGAGAGACCCTCGACCAGATCGAAAGAATACACCAGGACTGGTTTGATGAAAATGACCCGGAAATCAATGTACTCTTTAATGATAAATGCGCTGCTTTAGCTGACTGGCACAACAACCCTCAGTCTCGAACCAAAGCTGATATCTTCCCCAAGAAGAAAGCAGTGACCCAGCATGAACTTCGCAAACTAAAGAAAGACTTGTTTAAAAATAAGGCAGGTGAAATGCATAAACTTGCAGACTAACACAAGATGAAGCACCTGTCAGCGCTGGTAAGAGCACTACCATTCACTGCTCAACCGAAACACCGATGTGGATATCCTGATTACCCAGCAGGTCCCTAAGCATCCAGAGCTGACCCATCTCAGCTATCCTCCATCCTGGACGATGTAGCTACTGCCATCAAACAGATGAAAAAATAACAAAGCCTCAGGGCCTGATGGAATCCTATTCAAGGTGTATAAAGCAGGAGGACCTCTGCTTACTAGCCGTCTCCTCTCTCCGCTGGAAAATATATGGGAAAAGGAGGAAATTCTCCAATCTCTTAAAGACGCTTCCATCGTCAATATTTATAAGAACAAGGAAGACCGGTAAAACTGTGGCAACTCCCGCAGGATCTCTCCGCTGTCCGTAGCTGGGAAGATTATCACCCGAGTCCTCCTAAACAGACTTCTTCCTGAGGTGGAATACTTTCTCCTAGAATCTCAATGTGGTTTTAGACCATCACGTGGCACCACTGACATGATCTTTGCTGCCTGCCAAATACAGGGAAAGTGACCTGTACATGGTCAACAGGGAAGCGCCGTTTTCGTTGCCCACCAAAATTTTTCGCCATCGTGAGGCAACTCCACGATGGAATGAACGGCAGTGTCCTGCACATTGCCACCCAGTCTGAGTTCTTCCCCATCCAAACAGGGGTAAAACAAGGATATGTACTCATGTTTTTTTTTTTTTTTTTACGGGGATTAGCCCATCCAGGCACAGGTAGATGCACCAACTCACTTTTCCATTTTCTTGGCTGACTTCCTTACTTGTGCCAGTGCTAATTTAGCCGGCTGGGTGGATATCAAGTACCGGATGAAGGAACTTCTCAACGTAAGACGACTTAAGGCAGAAACAAAAGTGTTGGCAGCTTCCATTACTGAACTTCAGTATGCACAAGACCTCATCCTTGTTGCTCATACTGAAAGCAACTTACACGAGATCCTAAACCCCTATGCAGATGCGTATGCACACTTCGGCCTTAAGGTGAATGTACGTAAGACTCAGATTCTCTTTCATTCTTCCCCTGATTCAGCCTCACCTCCACCATCCATCCAGCTTAATGGTACTACCCTCTCTAATGTTACCTACTTTCAGTATATCAGCTCCCACCTGTCCACCACCGCAGACATCGATGAACAGATTCAACATCGGATCAGATGTGCATCCCAAGCCTTTGGCAAACTCCGAAACCATGTCTTCAGCTGTAGGAGCTGAAATCATCTACAAAGTTGCACGTATGTCGAGAAGTGGTCCTCCCCACCCTGCTATATGGCAGTGAGACATGGATCACATGAAGGAGGTACCTCAAGGCACTTGAAAACTTTCACCAACGTAGTCTACGCTCCATCCTCCGAGTTCGCTGGGAAGAGAAGAGAACAAATGCGAGTATTCTCACTGACACCATTTGTAGGAGCATCGAGGCTACCATTATCCATGAACAAATACAGTGGCTGACCCTGTTACCCGCATGGACGACAGTAGACTGCCAAAGCAGCTACTTTACAGTCACCTGTTGGCGGGCAACTGAAAAGGCATAAGGATAGTCTTAAAGAAAACTGAAAAGTGTCAAATCGACCCCCCTCACCTGGGAGAGGATTACTCCACACATTAATGCTTGTAGGAGCACCACACGTGAAGGTGTCAATACTTTCGAATTAGCCCGACTGTAAACAGAGGCAGACAAGCGCCAACGCCTGAAAGATACTGCCGCCGCCCCTCCAGTGCTAGATGTGGCCATCCACATGTTCAACAACTGTGAATGACCCTGCCGGTCCCATATCGGCCTCTATAGTCACCTTAAAACTCACCAACCAAGGTGACATCCCTAATGCCTCATATTATTGTTTCATAGCTGGATGATCGTCATACTCGAGCCCGAGTAACAGCAAAATAGTATAAGTGTGTTTGTGTGTGTGTGTGTGTGTATGTGTGTGTAATAATAATAATAATAATAATAATAATAATAAAACGTTTATTGAAAAAGTTTGCAGCCCGAATGACTTATTACATACATTGGTGGCTTAACAAAAGCCTTCATTAAAGAAAGGTGAAGGAACATATACAGTGAACATACAGATTAATGTTTACACACGAATATCATGTGAGCTGAGGTGTTGAACAGCAGACACGTAGTGTAGTAACTCCCTCACAGTTGGCGTTATGAGGGGCATCACGTGGAGTACTAGTTCCCTCACTGGTGGTGTTATGAGGGACTTGACGTGGTGTAGTAATTCCCTCACAGATGGTGTTACGAGGGGCCTGATGATGTAGTAGTTCCCTCACAGATGGTGTATGAGGGGCCTGATGATGTAGTAATTCCCTCACAGATGGTGTTATGAGGGGCCTGATGTGGTGTAGTAATTCCCTCACAGATGGTGTATGAGGGGCCTGATGTGGTGTAGTAATTTCCTCACAGATGGTGTTATGAGGGGCATCACATGGCGTAGTAATTCCCTCACAGATGGTGTTATGTGGGGCATCACGTGGTGTAGTAATTCCCTCACAG
>NW_024736071.1:94931-104931 GCF_018991925.1 Homarus americanus
CTACGTGGTGTCGTGCATCATGGGGACACCACGTGAGGTGTGGTGCCAGGCCTCTCTATCGTGGAGTCTCAGAGGAATTATCACTGGGTACCTGGGACCTCACTGTGTGAAGGTTAGCTTGGGTAAGACTCAACTGCCGAGTTGTTTTTCACTGACTTCAGCACTGTTCACCACTATTCAACACTGGTTCCACTCCTTTCCCAAATGAAATAGTAACTTCTGGCGAGAACTTGTTGATATTCCGGTGGGGAGGAGGGTTCAGGGGAGGGAGTTGGTATGGGTCAACATAACAGTTGACATGGCTGCTGCTGAGCAGCTCCAGGTGCGTCTGACCCGTCTTGACCCGTCGGTGGTCAAAGATGTGTGTATCTATGCGTGCGTGAAAGTATGTGTGTGTGTGTGTGTGTGTGTGTGTGTGTGGGGTGGGTAATCACATAGTGACAATACAAACAATTACAAAACACACAAGATACAGACACAGGAAAGAACAGGATGGTAGTAGTCTTGGGAAATTAGGGAAAATGAAGGTCAACCCCCAACAAATTGCAATAATGATTAAACCAGTATTATTTAACTCAGAAATAACATATGAAAAGTATAATTAAATCCAAGTATGGGAACATTGCCAACTCTGCCTTACTTAAAAATTGCTGCCGTAAGAATATATCATATTCCAATTAGAAATTGGACAATAAATTATGATACTTGAGTAGCATTGTGACTTTCTGCATTGTTTGAAAATGTTATACGAGGATATAAAGCAAAATTCGATTTTATAATATAAATGTGTTTTTCAGTGTTAATACAGAACTGACCCAAATTGGCATGCCGACTCTATATGTATTGTTCACCTAAACGCAAATTGTGCGATTATTCAAGAAATTTATCTGTCATTTGCTTAAAAACTATCAAAATACCTCACTGTGGAATACTATGGACTGTGTAGAGCATAATTCCATGATAATTAGGGCCACTATATAAAAATTAATCACAATAATAATTATATGTATACCATAGGTAGGTGAGAAAATCTTAGGAGTTGATTATTAATTCATCAACATCCTCACCATCTGACTGACATGTTAGTACAAACACCTCTGCAGTGGCTACAGCCTGTGGAGCAGTTGAGTCCATTCTTGCAGCATGTACAGTACACTGTCTAGTATTACATCCAGCTTTGTACTGTAGTTACATCTGACTACTTCAAGCAAATATGTGGGACCTGGTGGTCTGCCTGTTAGAACTGGAGGAAACTTGTCACCTTGTCTGAACCATCCCCAATCTTCTGGTGATATACTAGTTGCATTACCCATCCACTCCTGAACTTGCAAATATACATGCAAACTGTGATGTGCTGCAGCAGCTGATAAAGGTGGGTGCACTTCAGTTGCACAAATGATGTACTACTGCCTACTTTTTGGTAGAATTGTTCTAATCTAAGAAAATTCAATGTGTAACCTTGGAGACCTTTGTAGTTTTGAACTAATGCACTTTCCCCAGCTTTAATAATATCTGCCTGTGTACTGTCACGTTTAGAGAACACCTGTGCTTGCTCCAGGAATACCTTATTAGTGTGAATTAACTTGAGACCATCTGACGAGGTCTAGGTCTGAAATATATGGATGGAGTTTCTGGTGTCAAATGCCAACACAACACAATTAGAATATCTTTTTCATCAGCAACCACGATTGTAGGCTTAGTAGTAATTTTGTGAGCAGTAGCAATGACATTCCGAACGATAACAAAGTCAACATCAGCTTTGACATGTTTAACACAACAACCTGATAGAATCAAATGATCAGCTAGCAGGTAGATGAAGTTCTGTTTATTGACTCCATTGTAGATTAAATCCTCTTTCTTCCTCTGAAACACCATTGGAACCAGATACTTTTACACTTCATGCCTCGTCTTAGGTGAGTCACATCTTTAGTTGATGGTTCCTCAGGTTATCCGTCAAATACGACTATGGCTCTGCCATATTGAGGTGAGACATACCTTGTGTAGGCTTGACACCGCCATCCAGTACATACTGGACATCACTTGATGGAGTAGGCATATCAGGTGGCATCATCTTCCACAGTGCATCAGCCAATGCAAACTTTGTTGCGAGTCTTGGAGTTATCCTGTTCTCAAAAAGTGCGGGTGGATAACTGCAGAGTTCATATTCAAGTGCTTCGGCTAGATTGTTATTTTGTGAGCCTACAGTAACAAGTCTGTGGAACAAGAGCCGGAGATCAATGATGATATCATCATCTTTGATTTTTACAGCATTCTTGCTGCTGAGAGGGATCACTTGTTCTTTACGATTGAAAGAGTGCTGTGTGTACATTTTTCCCAATCATGTTTTGAGGGACTTTATTACCAACATCTGATGCTTGATCAGCATTAACGGACTCATCTGTTGACACCCCTGTAACCAAACTGTACAGTGATTTCTATGATAAGTGCATATTACCTAGATAACTGCATATAAATGCATATTTTGGTAAAATATTCATCTGGCAGTATCTCTTTGTTGCCACTGAATGAGCACACGTGGTACTGGGAGGTGAGGTGAGGTGTGGTTAGGTGAAGTGAGGTGAGGTCACGTCGCTTTAATCTGTCGTTTCCACACCTCATCATGACTCATTGGACTAGTGAGTTAGTCAGTCAGGAGCAGTGCTGCTGTGTGGAGCTACTCTCTTCTGCTGCTCGTGAAAATGCCGAAAGTACAAAGAAACCAAAATGAAGTGCTGAGATCATATGTAAAGGAATTTGATGCATTTACTACTGATGGAAGTGTACTGTTTTGTAAATATTGTGAAGCTCAGAGCATTCAGGAAAGCAAGATCTTACTTGAAACTGAAGGAATAAAGGAAAGCTTGCTCTTCATTGCAACGAATTTTGCGTGCATCTCATCAACAATTACTAGACTTGAAGAAAGGGGACTACTGCTGTCCTCGGCAATTTCGTTGGTTAATGGTGTTCTTGATGAACTGAAAAGTTTGCAGTCTGATGCTTACTATGGTAAACTGAGTAACGTGTTGTACAAAAACAAGGGATTTGAAAAGCTGATTAAAGTCAGTCAGATAATGTCTGGTGATGCTATTATTGACGAGACGGTGCAGCCACTCACTATGTCAGACCTCCTATGTATGAAACATGCACCAATCGTCTCGTGTGATGTAGAAAGGGTGTTCTCAGAATATACAGCTATACTGACAGACAACAGGCGGGGTTTTAACTGAGAACTTACGCCACCATGTCATCATCAAATGCAACCACAATCTGTAATGTCTGAAAATATGTCAGTCTATAATGTAAATACATGTTCATATATATTTTTTGAAGCACTTTCACAAATATATATTAAATACATTACGTATATTGCTCAATAAACATTAACATTAGTTTATATTAACTATTTTGTTTCCGTATAACCTGCATTCTTGGCTTTATAAGTGACATTTTTAGTGCATATAAATACATATTTCCCCTGTTTTTAGTGCATATTTGCATGCATATTTCATGGTTTTTAGTGCATAACTATCCGGGCCCTAATGATTATACTGTATGTGAAGGGATTCCTTGAAGTCAAGAAGCTAACCATCTTGTGAGTATTAGACACATCCCTTGTCATTCTGGTATATGATGTGTCGATGTGTTGCTCGATAGTTTCATAGGTGACTGCAGACATCTATTACATTTCTAAGTTTACTTCAGATGTGACGCTGCTTGAAAGCAGCCATACCAGACGCTGTGTTTTACCCATACCTTGCCCACGAATCAGTCCACCTGTTGCCTTGAGGCTTTCGCATCAATACTTGTTTTAACGGGGTCAGGAGATAACCCACCCCAGAACCTATCTGATCTTCTGACCACATGGAATCCTTGTAGGAAATGTTGATAGACTTCTGGATGCTCTTCCTCTAGATGATCTTTTTTCTGCAGATACAGAAAAAGTCATTTGGTGTAATGGTTATGACCAGAAGCTACTATGAATGGCAACATCTTTCGCCTCACAATCCGATGCAGTATCCAATTTCCCGTGCGTTCAGCCCTAATGAATGCTTGGAGGATATAAATCATTTCTAAGTACTGTAACCAAAGCTTGACTGTCCGTGAATTTTCAAATCTTCTTTGGCCATATTAAGCTGATTCTGCATGTGTTCCAATGTGTCCTATTTCTCTACGTCTTCCAGTGTGATTATTCCAGCCATCAGGTCATCATAAAGTTTTTGGGCTTTTTTCAGTATGTCTGAAGGAGCTTGCTTTTGCTCAGGTGAACTGCTTCTCAAATCATTATCTACAGAGACTGAATCATCATTTGGTGCATCTACAATCTCTGCATTGTTTGGTAACACAGTTTTAAAGACCTTTGATACAAGAAGCATGTGGATAGCAGCGCTGACAAGAAGATGCCCACGGCCAACTCTGGTACCACTGAGGATGTGTGGCACAGCATTACTGGCATAGACAGTTTCTAACAACTCCTGAAGCCCAGACCCTGACATTTTTTATAATATATCTGAAAACTAAAACGTGTCAACCTATCAACGCAAAATAAATATGTTGATAAAATCAGCCTCCACCAGATATAAACCGGTTATTTGATGGCTATTTTGAATTTATGCATTTAAGACAGTGTTCCCCTTTTCTTATTCAGTAATACTTGTACTATTTTATTTGTCATGTGTTCAAGTTGAATAACGTTAAAATAATTACCATTGCAATTTTTTCTGGATCTTTCAATATTTTTCCTGGTCTAAAAAAGTGTATAAGACTGTTCTTGGTGAGGACGAGTTGAAGAGAGACGAAGGGGTGGGTGAAGGTCTGTCCGATTCCTTTAATCTTCTTCTCTCTTGTCTTTCGTCTTCTTTTATTCCTCCCTCCAGTGTCCCTACCCTATTGTTTTTCTCCGTCTAGTATTCTTCTCACTTCATAGTTCCTTTATTATTACTCCCTGTAGTGTTCCTCTAGTGTACTCCCTGTAGTGTTCCTCCAGTGTTACTCCCTGTAGTGTTCCTTTAGTATTACTTCCTGTACTGTTTCTCGTGTTACTCCCTGTAGTGTTCCTCTAGTGTTACTCCATGTAGTGTTCCTCTAGTGTTACTCCCTGTAGTGTTCCTCTAGTGTTACTCCCTGTAGTGTTCCTCTAGTGTTACTCCCTGTAGTGTTCCTCTAGTGTTACTCCCTGTAGTGTTCCTCTAGTGTTACTCCCTGTAGTGTTCCTCTAGTGTTACTCCCTGTAGTGTTCCTCTAGTGTTACTCCCTGTAGTGTTCCTCAAGTGTTACTCCCTGTAGTGTTCCTCTAGTGTTACTCCCTGTAGTGTTCCTCTAGTGTTACTCCCTGTAGTGTTTTCCTCTTGTTTTCCTGCTTCTAGTGTTCCAACCTTTTGTGGCTGTTGATAGTACGGTTTGTTCCTTAATAGTCCTCCGCTGTGTGATCATGGGTCGATAATAGAGGTAAGAAAATGCTTCCCCTAAGGAGCTGTTGAAGAGCCGAAAGTGTTTCAGACGAGAACATTAACATAAGTTATCTGTCTGGTGAGAACATTATACCTCCTTTTTTACACAATATCGTCTGTAAATGGTAAGTAAAAAACATGATAAAATATGCCATTCTTACCTGTCCCGTTATTTTTTTTTCCTGCTTCGTAATTATCACCTCTCTCGTCAACCAGTATTTTTCTTGTTTTATTACTGTTATCTGTACCGAATACATTGCATTGTTACACCTGTATTGCTGAAACTCTCACTAAGTAATTGACAGACAGGTGTGATCCCTTCTTGATTGCAGTGAGTCAACCCTTTTAGTGAAATGATTTAGCTCTGAAAATTCGCTCCTTTAAGCACGATGATTTCACCCTTTGAGTGAAATAAGATGACCCCTTGATTATATTAATGAAACCCTTTAATGAAATGTTCACTAAAATGTGATGGCTTTAACCCTTAAGTACACCGAGTTAACTCTATAAATGAGATGGTGCTACTCTTTAACTATGATTATTGATCCCGTGTGTATTGTAAGCAACTCTAAAATTTTCATCCTTCAAGGAAATTTGCTCGACTTGATGAATAATGTAATCATTTAAGTGGTCGACTTGAGTAAGGTCACCCAACACGTCTCAATAATAGCTGGAATCGAGGAAAGGTGTTTATTGGTTGAACAGCGTCAACTTCACGTTTATTCTGTTTTCTACCAAGTACTGTGCACATTAACATTCTGTGCACAAGGGGAACTACCAGCATAATTTATCTTATAAGGAAAATTCAAAGTAGGAACCACTGAAAATTCACAACTAGGACCTCGATTTTACTCATATCAGTGAGTGACACTCACCTCAGCCGACACTAGAACATGAGAGTTCAGTTAAATCCTGTATATCCAGTGGTCAGGACACCCAGCTGACCACTGTGGTTGAATATTGCACAGCCACGACTCGGTTCGTGAAATCCCTACCGATGTTCCTGTCTCTCGCACTCTCTCAATCTGTGTCTTTCTGGGTCTCTCTTGAAGGCTCTTCCTGTCACCTTTTATTTCTCTAACAGAACACGCCAGAGAGCTGTGGGTCAGAAATCACGATATTACTTCCTGCTCCAGCATCTGCATTTTAATAGTGTCATTTTCTTCCTCTGAGACATGCTCTCTCTCTCTCTCTCTCTCTAAAACTCTGAAAGTACCTTCACTATGTTTAGAATAACGAATAATGATAACGATAAAACTCCTGTAATCTGGTTTGACAAACTTTTCATATGTTCATTTTCAGTAATGACAACGCGTTGTGTATTCAAATCCAACAAACGTTTCCAATGTTCTGTAATAACAAACGTTTCTTGTATTAAATGCTGACAAACATTTCTCCTTTATAGTATTTGGTTCCGGTGTACTACATGTGGTACAGGCGACTGACAAACATATACATCGTGACTTCCAGGTTAGCTTTGTAAATCAGATCTTAGTGGATTTTCAACGGATTTACAAAGGATTCATAGTGGATAAACAAGGGATTTATAGTGCTGCAGCTGCCAGGTACTTCTGACAGCTGAGTGGGAGGCTGTTTTATCACCTTTGAGTATAAATCTTATATTTTCGTGGTTATTGTTGGAGAATTTGGTATATTCAGTTACTGTATCTAGTGATAGAGAGATAAAAGTGAGAATGTTTTTGCTCTATACAAGGAGTTTACGAATACAATCTAAGCTAGGCAAACAAATACATGCTCATACACATACATACACAAAACACACATACATAAGCACACACACACACACACACACAGCTCTTAATGCCAATAAACAAAATTAGTTAAACAAAGCATTACTCAATTCACATGAAAATTGGTAATATGAAATAATTCTCACACAATATTACATTAACACTAAGAACAATAATTGCTCTTGGGGAGGCAGAAATACAACCTTAACCAATTCTAATTTGCATACTAATGATCACAGCAAGGTAAGCTGGAATTACACTTGGAACACAAGCTTGGCCCAGAACTTTAAATTAACACAAAGATAGATATCGATATTTTATTAAACACATTATATATATATATATATATATATATATATATATATATATATATATATATATATATATATATATATATATATATATATATATATATATATATATATATATATATATGTAATATTCAGAAATTTCAGTGTAATTTCAAACACCGTGCCATTGGCGATACTGAGCTTTCAAGGTCGTCGGAGGGAAGAGGGCGCTCCCTGCACATAGCGAGAGGTTGTGGAACTAGGCCTAAGTGATATTAAATGTAATTTGCCGAATCAATAATGATGCAATTCATGAAGTTAAGGGACTATTATTGAATTTGAAATTATTATAGATCGTTTATCAGTCTGAATAATGTTACGAGTGTCCCAAGGAGTTAGTAGTTAGGCGGAAAATATGTCACGTAGGCCTAAGCTAACGCCTTGAGAGGACACGAGGCGGGCTCTCTCTCAGTCACGGGGAAGCATTCAGACAAACAAGACGTCACTGCGCGTCCGTCACAGAAATAGTCACGTGGCCTAGTCACCTGTGTTGCACTATTGCAGTATAACAAGTAAGTCTCATTCGATCTCAGACAGGGTTAAATAGGGCAGTGGTAAAGTTAACAAGAGCTAACAGTGAGTTCATTGCAGGGTTTCCGTCAGAACCCACTTGACCGCGAGTTTGACTGCGAGAAGTTGGCTGCGAGAGACTGACTGCCGTTTGAGACTGCCGTTGATGATTGAGGCTTGGCGATTGTCGCCTTCGGAACGATCAGTGTAGGCTTGTCACTGGTTAGCGGGGTAGCAAAGGATCTCTTGAGTGAACGAGTGCTCCCGACAACTAAACGACACGGGACCAGCATCAGCAGTGGGTGATCAGTTCTTACCACGTGGGTGCACAACACCACGTATCCTCGGTCAGCTAGAAGTGTTACCTACTGTCCATAGACACCTGCTGGCGTTCTCTCATCCTGCCCATGGACGCACTGGGAGTACACTGAGGCTATCTGAGTAAATTAATGGTCACACACTGAGACCATGAGTCCAGGACTCTAGGAGATACCTAGAGGAACATTTTATCTCCCTTATTACGGGTGTATGTTGAGTTGGGTGGAGCATGGTTCACGAGTATTGGTGGACCCAGTAACATATCAATAATAGTGACTATATTTGTGTGTAGTTAATACCATTTCTCAGTTACTGATGTTATCTTGACGTGTGTGGTTTAATATTTCTTAAATAATTTTGATAGTATTGTTTTTTGAATGTTGTGTCACTAAGCGGAACCAGAGTGATACTGTGATTTAATTCTATTAATGCATTTAATTTTTCTTTATATTCGGATCTCAGGTAACCTTTGTTCCCCAGAGTAGTGTTTAAGTTATGTTAGGAATTGTGCATCTGTTGGGGTGATATAATTTTGTTGAAAGCCCCTAAGGCCTGTTTCATGTGTGCAAGCAACATTTCTTAATACTTTAAATTTATTGTTGCCTGAGTTTCTAATAATTTCAATATCATGTATAACTTTTATTCCCCAGAGTAGTGTTTTAAGTTCAAGTTAAGAGGTGCGCATATTGGTGCACCATTATTTGATTGTGTTTGTAGTTGGAGGGAATATAAGTGTCTAAAATTTACAGTGTGTCTCATTCATCCCAGTCACAGACGCTATCCTTCCACGGGTCACGGACAATTCATTTTGCTAGTAAATTTAAGTGCTCTTGTGCTGGTTCGGGATTTCTCACTAAGGGGCGCTTCCACTGCCATTACCATCTAATAATCTTTAATAAACCCCAAGTCAAGTGAGAAAATAAAGTCCAGTAAATTCCGACCGGTTACATATATATATATATATATATATATATATATATATATATATATATATATATATATATATATATATATATATATATATATATATATATATATATATATATATATATATATATATATATATATATATGTATATATATATATATATATATATATATATATATATATATATATATATATATATATATATATATATATATATATATATATATATATATACATATCTTGATAAAATCACACGGGAAAATGGAAGCAACGTAAGGTCAGACAGGAAAAACACACGCTCAGAGAATCAAACAACATAGTATAATATCAGAACTTTGCATCTGAAAGCAGTGCCTTGTTCGTTCATGTTAGGAATAATAATCACCCCATTAGCAGGGAAAAAAGCTTAAGTATTCAAATCATCTTGTGTCACAGAAAGACTTCTGGTTGAAGCTAGTTTGATAAAGAATTAAAATCAATAAACCTTAGTGATGGTCAGTTCAAAACTGATAATATATTACATAAATTTATTTGTCAGTAGCCCAAGGTTAAAATGCTTTGAAAACGCTGATCTTGATGTATGATAGTTATTTTTGTGGGTCCTTTTTCTGACACAACCTGTCTAGTCACGTCATCACCCTTCTCTTAAGCTCCTCTACCATTGTGTGTTGGTGTGTAGATTGAAAATTAGATGTCA
>NW_024736071.1:107873-124967 GCF_018991925.1 Homarus americanus
GGGTGACACCATGGAGACGGTTCATCGCCAGTTGGTGCAATAATTTCTTGGGCGACCATGGAGTCCAGCTCGTTTTTGACCGCCTCGCGGAAGGCCAGGGGAACCAGTCGAGGGGTGTAAATAGCGAAGGGCTTCGCATCGTCCCTCAGGTGGATCCTCATGGGGGGACCTGCCATCTTCTTGAGAGGCTTGGATTCCAGAGCGGACTTGGTCACCAGAACGTCGCTGAATTCCATCAGGAAGTACTTCCGAGCATCCGAAGGAGAGGTGTCACTGGCAAGAGGCAGGGGTAGGGCGGCAGCAGGGTCGTTGCTGCTCCCTTTTTGCACCCTGTTGGCGTGTTTTACCTCAAGAATAGGTTTGGGGAAGTCCTGGGAGATGATGGCCAACTCTTGACAATGTCTGTAGGACAGCAAAGGAGTCGGGACACCGTTATGCACATAAATCCAGGCTTGACACGACCTGTTGCCAAAGGTGACTTGTGCTTGGAGTGAACCCAGGGCCAGGGTCATCTGTGAACCATCTGCCATAAAGCGGAGATCCTTGGGGGGCGGTCCTAGATCACTTGGAGAGAGCCCCAAGCATTGCAAATGCTGGGGACCGATGACTGTAGCATCAGCGCCGGTGTCAGGCAACATCTGAAGACGGGATGACACACTGCGGTAGGTCACAATGACACTGATGTACTGGGGGACTTTGGTCCTGGGACGCGGGGGGGAGCACACATTCCTAATATGGCTCGAGCGTTGTCCAGGGTCGTCGTGCCTCTGATTGGAAGACTGTGGGCGGCCCTCTCTGGTGGAAGGGAGCTGAAGCTTCCGCCGACGCTGTCCCTTGGGTTTGTTGGAAGGGCAACACTTGTCATAGTGGCCCAGACGACCGCACACATTGCACTGGACGCGTTTGGCTGGGCACCGTACTGTGAGTGACCAGTGGCCCTTACGGTCACAACTGTTGCATGTAGACTCAGCAGCTGGACACGCCTGTGTTCCTTGCTGCTTACCACAGTTGCTACAAAATGAACCGGGCATGGACGTGGTGGGCGAAGGCATAGGAACAGACTTCTTGTCCTTCTTGAACCGGGACACAGCGAGTACAGCTGTAGGGGGAGCTCGGATGGCAGAGGTGGCACACCTGGCAGCCTCATAGGAGCGACATATCGTCAACACATCCTTGAGAGAAGAGGAAGAGTCGAGGGAGGTGAGGCGTTGGACAAGTTCCTCGTCCTTAACACCCATCAGGATCACCTGCTTCAACTGGGTCTCCTCACACTGCTGGTGGTGGCCTAGACATATATCTACCTCTTCCGAGGCTCTCTTAAGACGTACATAAAAGGCGTCAAAAGTCTCACCCTCCATCTGTCTGCAGCTAAACAATTCCCTCCTGCGCAGATCTTCATTCTGCTGTCCTTTGATGTGCCGTTGTAGAATGTCCAGTACCTCTACAGACAGCGAAGAGGTCGGAGGTACCTGCAGCGTATGTTCTAAGACACGCTGAATTTCCAAGGACAGGCACATACGCAGCTGGATGAGTTGTTTAGGCTGTGACAAACTCTGGAGATCCACCATTGTAGCATAATCAGTCCACCGTCGCCGCCATTCACGAAAAGTCTGGAAATTCACATCAGGCTTCAAGATGGGCGGTGTTTGAGCAGCTGCTTTTGGTGGGGCTGGTGGGCGTGAAGAGAGCATTGATGAGGTATCTGAACCATTCAGTACCGAGGCAGTGTTAGAGCCAGGGGCTTGGTTAACAGTGAGGCGAGATATCAAAGCTTCAAACCGTGCACTGTCTTCCACTCTCCGTTGGTGGTCTCGTTCTGCCTCTGCTTGCCTTGTGTGTTCATCCGCTACACGTCTGCTAGCTTCATCCTCGCGCCTTTCATCTCTCATAAACTTCATTAAAGCAATTATCTCTGGAGACAACGCTGAATATCGAGGTGAAGGGCTGCGCGATGTTGTGGGAGCTGGAGCGTCATGGTCAGCCTGGTCATCCATCTCTGCGGAGCTATCATCCGACTGACTCATCCGGGCGCTGGCTCCACTGCTACGTAAGGCACGAGACATAACTACTTCATCTGTGTACTGTGTCTAAATCAGTGTTGACCGGTCAGCCCGTCGTATCAACAAGATCTCAGACAAAAAATTAATTAAATACACAGATAAGTAGATTATATATATAAAATATATATAAGGCAATCGCCGATGTCAGTGTGTTAGTACATGTATGTGTGTGTGCCAGGCGGGCGAGAGCGTCCCGCCTCGAGCTGTGAGGGGGGTGGAGACGACACTGTGAGGGGGGGGGTGGAGACGATGACTAGCGGCAGTTACCCTCCAGGCTTCGCGAGGGGATGTGTACTGAAGTCTACTCCTTACAAATGCCCAGAACATGCCGTGTACCTTGGGAATCCTTTAGAACAAGGTCACACATGAATGGCACGAAACACACAATGCACTAAACACTTCACAGAAAATCACTGTCACTGATACTGCTCAAAGTTGCTAAATTCTTCGAGGAGGGGTGGCGGGCGGCGGTTGACACAGGGCAAGGGGTCCATAAGCCGGCTTTCCACAAACTTTGCACTGTCACTCGTAATTATCCAGTAAAACCGGTTCACTGCGCCATGTTCGTGTTCTGGGTAATAAGTTCAATATACAGGAGCGAACACAAACACCTGTATAGATTTTGTAGGTTCGATTTACTGGATAAGAGATATGTACACAAGGGGAGTAGCGCTCTTTACCTGTCCGCTGGTCAACTGCTCTATAGACAACGTATGGCAAGTGATACATTAGCAGCTTCCATACGTCGCCAGGCACATTAATTAAGCATGTGGGACATTGATAAATACATTGCCACACGCTACTAGCTAGGCTAAATAAATAATACATAAATGGAGCACATACATAATATACATAGCATAATATAAATACAGCATACAGAATATACATACACCCTACATGACTGGGAATCCAGTGTAAGACGATTGGGCGGTTTTGTCTTTGGAATTCCTGTAGCTCTGCTAGGATCGAGGTTATGATGTGGACGTTGTCTCTTGGTTGACTGTGTTGCAGCGCCTGCATGGCCGATTTCGAGTCCGTGTGAATTATGATAGACTTGTTGTGTTGTGTTGCAGCGTGTTGTAGGGCCTTTGAGATTGCTACCCCCTCCTCCTAGTCACAGGCCTGGCATTTGACATTATTAGGGACCTGCCACTCTTTGCCATAAACAGATAAAATGTACCGGGAACTTTCCCCCCACACACTCATCATTCTCTCACTTTATGTAACTTGACAGAACCTATGACCCTTCAGGCTTTTTCGCCCTTAATGTACAAGTCATAAAGGCAAGTATGAACTTTTCATACTTCCCTGTTGGGCGCTGTAAACGCTTCTGAGATTGCTACCAACTCTGTTTGTATGGTGGAGCAGTCATTAGAAAGTCTCCATCGGAGGGTCTGACCTTGGGTGTAGAAGGCCGCTCCGGATGTATGATGTTTTGGATCCACCGAGCCGTCTGTGAAGTATGGTGCTGCATCAGCCGGTGTCCCGGTGGCTATGGCTTCCAGAGTAATTCTTTTGAGGTCCTCCTTCTGGAGGTTGGCTTTGGTATAACCTATGTCGGTAATTTTGTATGTGGCTGGTGGAGGGCTCCATGGTGGAGGAACTACGTAACCATTGTCTCGTATGTCTTGGTTGTTCTTGACGAGTGTTTCTGCTTGCAGGTGTCGGATGACCTCGCTTGCCTCGTGTGACCAGATGGCCCCTCGCTCCCTGTGGTCGAGGTGGAGGGAGGCACTGATTCGCGTTATGGCAGCTGTGGGCTTATCTGATCTACAGATTTTGGCGAGGAGACCGGCTGTCACCTGCTTGACTCGTACTGCCAGGGGTGGTTGTTCAGTTTCCATTTGCAAATTGCAAATTCAGGTCCACATGGGTGTTCCGAGCATGGTCCTGAGAGCATTATTTTGGATAACTTCTAGCTTAGCTATCTGGTCTTCTCTCAGTCCAATGAGTGCTGGAGCACTATAATCTACCAGCGATCTGATGGCGGCCGTGTAGTAGGCTTTGAGCACATGAAAGTTTGCTCCTGCGGTTGTGGTGGTGAGCGACCTCATTATATTGTGTCTGCTCTTCGTACTGTGCCTGAGATACTCGAGTTGCGGCTTGAAAGTGAGTTTCTGGTCAAACCAGATTCCAAGACACTGGTGGGTGTTGGTCCAGACTACCAGCGTGTTTTGTATGGAGAGCATCTTGTCTGGTGTGTCTGTGCAGATGGCCATCGCTTTCGACTTGGCTGCATTTATCTTGAGTCCAAGTCTGTTGCTCTCCTCTTCTATACGTTGGAGTGCATGTTGCGTGTTGGCTAGTCTGTTTGATCCTCTTACTATAAGCTGTAAGTCGTCTGCATAGCATAGGAGCTTGGCTGTTTGTCTGAAAGGAAGTTTGACAAGATTTTCCATCAGGACATTGAACAGCATTGGACTGAGGATGCCTCCTTGTGGGGTTCCGTTTTCATGGACCCTGTAGCTTGAGGTTGCTCCCTGAAAGCGTACTCTTGCTTCTCTCTGTGTGAGGTAGTTCTGGATCCACCCCAGTAACCTTCCTTTGACGCCTTTTTCCGCGAGCGTCGTTATAATGGCCAGTGGATTTGCTAGTTCGAAGGCCTTTTCCAGGTCGAGGAAGGCCACCAGAGCTGGTTTGTAGTCCACTGTGCTGAGTATCTCGGCGATGTTGTTGCCTGTGCCGGTGTTCTCGGTGTAAGCAAAAATGTGAGGGTGTGGGCTGCCTACTTTCCACTTGAGTCGGTTGAGAGCCATTCTTTCTCCATTCTTCGCTATGCAGCTGAGAAGGGAGATGGGTCTCAGTTTGTCTGGTTCTCTGGGTTTCGGAATGGGCTGTATATCTGCCTTCTTCCATTTCGGTGAAAGTCTTTGTGCTGTCCACGAAGCATTGATGACTTGTAGCAAGGCCTCGTGTCCGGCTTTTCCGGCATGGGAAAGCATAGAGTAGGTTATCCTGTCGGCCCCTGGTGCTGTATCCATGCTTCGTTTTATCGACTTCTGGAGTTCTTGCTGGTTGAAAGGTCTGTCGGTGTCATCTTCACTGTTGCAGGCCTCTTCGATCATCTGGAGTCTGACCTGTCGCAGACGCCGTTGTGTCTCCTCCGTCTGTCTCGGGAGGTATTTCGTTGATGCTCGGTCAGAGAACAGTTTAACAAGTCTTTCGGCTTCCTCTTCTGGGATGGGATGGGTGGTGGTGTTGCCTTCCCAGATGCCCTTCGGATCTGGGCCCACATTTTGCCAAGGGGGGTGTGCTCGTTCAGTTCGGAGCACCACTTGAGCCAGCTTACGTTTTTTATTTCTTCCTTCTCTTCCCTGGTATCCTTAACTATGACTTGCAGGAGATGTCTGTTTGTTTCCGTGGGATGTCTCCTGTAGTTTCTTCGGGCCATGTTCACTCTGTGGTTGAGTTCTTTCACCCTGGGACAGTAGTACCAGTAATCATTGTACTATCTTGATGTGGGTTTTGTTTTTGGGATAGCCTCTTCTGCCGCTTGGTGAAACGCCTCGACCAATTGTTGGTGGAGGGTTGTCTCGTCCACGGGTGCTGCGCCGGCCGGCTGGGATTTTTCGCGCCACTTAGCCAGGTGTTTCTTAAAGAGTCCCCAGTCTGCCTTTTGGGTATTGTATCTCCATCTCGGCGGGGGTGGAGTGGGGAGTTTGTTCACCTTCAGTGTTGTTAGGGTGGCAAAGTGGTCGCTGGTCAGCGTGGGGTGTAGCTGCCAGGAGGCCGAAGCCTGTAGTGCACTGGAGACGAAGGTTAGATCTAGCCTTTCTCCCCTTATGTGGGTGGGCTCTCCGGTGTTCAGGAGGCAGATCTCGGGTGTGCCTTGAAAGGTGGTGTATAGGTGTAGGCCGTCTTCATTTGTGGGGCTTACCGAGCTTAGGAAGGGATGATGTGCGTTGAAATCCCCTCCTATGAGTGTGGCGTGGTCAGCTGATAAAGCGAATAATTGAGTCACCTCCAGTGAGCCCCTTGGGTTCTTGTAGATGTGGTGAACAGTTAATTCCCGTTCTTGGAGGGTTACTTTGACGGCCTGTGGCTCGATGTTTTCCTCACATGGAAATTGCTGCATGACCTCGGAGGAGGGTATGCGTGACTTGACCAAGATCATACATCCTCTTGTTGACGCCTGCGTGAAATGCTTCCTGTATATCTTATAACCACTGAATTTGAAACAGTGGTGTTCTTGTAGAAGTGTTTCTTGTAGCAGTATAATGTCAAGCTTGTCCTTGGCTGCTGCTTCTTGCAGGAGGTGTTTCTTGTTTTTGATGCCCTGAGCATTCCATGTAAGGATGTTCAGGGTGCTGATGTTTTCCACCACTGTTACATCGGGGACTTCTGGTGGTCCTCGATGGAAATGTTCAGTTCCGATTCCGACTGGATCAGGTTCATATCTTCTTATTCGGTGGTGGTTTTTGCCTTCTGGGCCGTGGTTCGGTTGAGGGGAGTTGAAATGTCCAATTTCTTTCTGGGAACTGTCGATATCTTTGGTTCTCTGGTGGCCTTTTTCGGTGTTGAGTGTACCTCGGCTGTCACTCGTGTGGGGACCGGCGTGGGATCCTCCACTGAGGTGGCTGGAGCTGTGGCCACTTGCCCGAGGACGCTCCCCATGAGTACTTGGAGCTGTGTGGGTTGGATCTTGTGGCCCAGTAGTCCGGCTAGGCCCTCAGCGAAGGTTGTCAGTACCATGGCTAGGTCTGATACGTGTATCATTCCTTCTGGTGCCTTGGTGTGTGTTTGTTTTGTCTTTTTCGTGGTTGTCGTTGTCTGCTGCCTGGGTGGCTGAGGAGTGGCCGTAGTGAGGATAGGAAACTGGGCTGCACTTTGGGTGTTGACCGCCTAAAGAGGTTAGCTTTGTTGTTTTTGCCTTTGGGTTCCCCACACGAAGGTACTTGGTGGGGCTGGTGTGCAGGCGGTGGGGGCCGGTCTTGCTGCTGGTCGGTTTGCCTGGACCCTCTTTGTCCACTCGGAGCATCCAGATTTCCAGGCGTGGTGTTTGCCCCCGCAGTTTGCACACTTGGGTGCAATTTTTTCTCCATTTTTCAATTTGGTGAGGCAAGAGTGTGTGCCGTGCTTCTGCGCGCAGACTGCGCAGATTTCCTTGTACGTGCACCTCGTCTGGTGGTGCCCGTATTTCTGGCATCTGAAGCACCGCAGGGGCTCCGGGACGAAGGGCCTCACTTCGTAGATCCCCCAGGTTTTGAGGTCTATGGTGCTGGGGGGTGGACCGTAGTGCGTTATGAGCACTTGTTTTGTGGTGGCCGTCTTGTCGGACGGGGAGAGCATCTCTCGGCTTTAAGGATCTTCGGGTGGTTCTCCAGGGGTTCGAGGGGTAGTTCCTTTGGGTACCGGAGGACTACCGACTTCATCAGTTTCTGGGCGGGGTCCAGCTTGGTTGATGCAACGGTGGTGGTGTTTTTCAGGTAAGTGTCGAGGGTGGTGGCAGAGTCCTTGTCTTTGGGGTGAATAATCATCTCCCCCTTTAGGTTGGGCCGCACTGAGAACTTGGCCAGTGGATTTAGTTTTTCCATCTCTGTGATGGCGGCATATGTCGTTTTCGTGTCCGTTGTCGAGATCCGGAATTTTGGCAGTGTCGTTGGGGGTGAGCTGGTGGTGGTGATGGGTGCATTTTGAGCTGCTTGACGGCATTCGTTTCGAGAAAAAGCACGTCGGCGTATTTTGTTTTCAACCTTCGCCCAGTTGTCGTCCTCAGTGGCGGTAACAGTGGTGGTGGAGTTGTTGGAGGCGGTGGCAGTGTTCTTGCTTTTCAGGGCTTCGTGGAAGGCCCGTAGCCGATCCGCCTTCTCTGTGCGGTGCCTGTCGTGGTTCGGGTCGTCAGGTTGGCGGGGGTCGCTGTTTGGAGGGCGTACCCACTCCATAACCGGTGGTTAAGTGTTTTTGTTTTTTGTTTTTTTTTAAAGCCTACCTATTCCGGTTGAGTAAGTAGCAGAGGTATTTCAGCACTCCCCACAGGCAATGATGGCCGGGTGGTCGTAGAGTGGTTCCTGAGCTTCTCTCCCGGAGCCCCGTTGGGGAAACCTACTTCCTAGTGTATGTGACTGCTCACTTATAGACGTGAGCTAAGTGTGCCTATTGGGGAAGGATAAGGATTGCTACCCTCTTTCCAGGTGGAACCGCACGATCACGGTTTTCCTGGAAAGACTCGGCTGGGATGGGTTTTTGCTCCAACCCCCTTTCGTGTTCACAATCTCCTGGGAGGGAGGTGAACAGTTACAGGGGGGACCGCAGGACGAATACACTTTTTGAGGGTGCAGGTCCCTAGGCCAGAGCGAAAAAAGGAAAAATAGCAGTAGAAGGAAAAGAGCTCAAACCACGTCGGGAATATCGCGCTATAGCTGCTCTCCAGCTGGAGTGTGGGTCACTCACACCACCAGTGGGGAGGGCAAGCTAATGCTCGATAAACCGAAAACGCTCGTGAGTTGTTGTCGACGATGTCAGTGGTGGATGGTCCGGTCCGGGAAGATGGCTAACAATGGCACCAGAGAGAGGGCGGTCTTCACAGTTCCGGGTCCATCAGGAGGTCTTGTTGAGAGGTCTTCGTAGTTCAGGAGCGATGTGTGTGAGATGCTTGCGAGGCGAGGATGCTGACCATTACATCACATACATACATACATACATCAGTCATCCTTCAGTGAGACAAGAAGTGTCCTTTTGGCGCTTCTGATTGTCTGTCAAACCAAGTTTATTTGACTCTGCCCCCCTTTTCTATCCCAACTCAATACCAACCTCACTACACTTTTTCGGTGACTTTCAAAGTGACAGAGTATCGTGGTTTTTGCATATACGGTGGGTACTGTGTCGGCAAACCTCAAAGGCCAGAGTCAAGGACTACCACGGTGTTGACGACAAGACAAATATTAACAGATGTCTGCCAGTGTACTTTGCCATGGAAACTAGGTCCGTGGCCCTCAAAGTGCCTTCATTGAGTTTAAGGCCACCGCTCACAAACACTTCATTCTCTCCACAACAACAGATATCAACAGATGTCCACCAGTAACGTGCTCCAGGCGCACCTTGTACAGTTTAAAGCAATGGCACGGAAATCCTGATGGCAGTGTTATTGCACTACTAAAGTCACTGAACTTATTTCATGCTAAGCCATAGACTAGGATGTCATAAACATAAGCCCATCAGGACCATCACATCCACTAGAAAACCAGGGAAACCTATTCCTGACAGACCGTACCAATACACTGAAGTTCCCCAAATATGGTAAAATCTCCCCTCCTTACTACTCTCCAACGTCACTTCCTTAGCCAATAAATGTGAAGAGCTGGCAACAACAGTTCGGTCAGTCGTTGTCCTCTTCTGCCAACATGAACTACGCCCATCACGCGTGGATGTTTTAGTCCTTGCTGATGTGGAAGGATAATGGGCAAGTTCCCACCCTCGCCTCATTGCCTTTGTAATATTATACTGTGTGGCATACCACCCGTCTCGCTCGTCCACTAGAGACATTCTTTTTAATCACCTCATTACCACCATGTGCAAAGCTAGTACTATGCAGGGATTATAAGGAATTGACACCACTGATGTGCAGGACCAGCTGCTGCTATCACAACTTAACGGACCAGTACCAACCACCTCAACCAATGTCTCCTATCGGGTGTAGCACACACTTATTCGGGTTATGTTTCCAGTTCTCACCACCAACCAAGTGCATAGACCTTAGATCAAGTACTATAGGTCAATTACTTATTACTCTGCAATGCGACTCTTCGGGCAGTGGATAATTCACCATCCCTGGACTAAAGTACTTCGAGTGTATGATGTGGACACCCAATGGCTTAAACCACGCCAACACCACCACGAAAGCTCACCACCACTTCTTCCCCGAGAAGTTCGTCAGATTACACCCACCTGACTTGTCCTGGATCACACCTCGGATCAAAAGACTTAGGCAGCAGAGAGACAGGGCCTTTTATCCCAACGACGGCAACCACTACAGGGCCCTTCGCAACTAAGTTATCCGTGAAATACGCGCTGTAAAGAAGACTCACTACCCAACCAAGCTGCAACACCTGAAGCAGACCGATACCAGTCAGTGGTATTGGTAGGCTTAAATAACTCTGTAGACTAAACAACAAGACACAACCACTACGCGTCCTTAGCCATCTCACTAATGGTGACGCAGCTGAGCAATCAAACAACCATTTCGCAACTAAATGCCAGACGCACCCCCGACTCGATACAGCCAGTCTCCCTGTTTAACTAACAGCCTCCTTTCCTACTGACTTAGTGGAAGAAATTGAAGTAGCAAAATGTCTGGACAAACTGAAGTGAAAGCGCTCCACCACCCCCATTTACTTACCAATGAAAGTTTACAAGGCGTCCTCCCCGGAACTAGCTAAGCCCCTCTGATCCACCATCAATGCTTCCCTCAGCCAAGCATGATGGCCAGCTGACTAGAAGACCTCATATGTGTCACCAGTGCCCAAGTCAACCTACCCACAATCCTTAAATGAGCTACGACCCATTTCCATTTGCCCCAATACCCAGTTTGATCTGCAAAAGTTTTGTGTTCGACTGGGCTTATGCAGATATTGCAGAAACCATAGATTCTCAACAATTTGGCAATATGAGAACCTCCTCCACCACTCACTGTCTTGTCAGCTTTCTCGACTACATATACCGCTATCTCGATAAACGAAAGACGTCTGTGGCTGTCGCCTACATTGACTTCACCAAAGCATTTGATCTAGTCGACTACAATTTAATCATCAACAAAGCTATCGACCTTGGGTCTCGGAGAGGTCTTATATCATGGCTTACAGACTTCCTTAGTGACCGTCGCCAAGCCGTATGCTTCCATGGGGCTGTCTCCAGGTTTTAGTCACTTACCTGTGGTGTCCCCCAAGGCACCAAGATGGGACCGCTCTGCTTCCTTATGCTTATCAATGATGCCCTAAGAGAAACCTTTGCTGGCTAGAAATATGTCAAGGACTCCACCATTAGGATCAGTGTGAACAACTCGGGTCCCGACTACACTGCTCTCCAGAATATAATGAAGAATCTCAAAAATTGGGCCACCAACAACCATGTCACCATCAACCATACCAAGACCATGATTTTGCACAGCAACCTCTCCTCTGACCTTTTCCTACCTTCTTACATTACTTTGGGTCCCAGACACACTCCAGGTTGAGGACTCCACCAAGCTCCAAGGCGTCACTATAGATAACAAACTAAATTAGAAGGCACACGCCAGTACAATTGTCAAATCCACCAGTTCCCGTCTCCACCTCCTCCGCTTATTCAAGTCCTATGGGGTTCCCGCGCCTGAACTCCTCTGTGCTTATTCAATATTCATACTTCCCAAGCTCACCTATGCCTCCTACGCCTGGTTTTCCTCCCTAAATGACACACAACGGAAACACCTAAAAAAAATGTAAAAGAGAGCGTGGAAGATTATTCTCTCGCCCTTCTACTACACATGTCAAGAAACGTTCAACACACTGACTCTCTCGGCTTTCTCTGATCATCACCGCGACCTCACGTGCGAATTGCTGTTCGACACCATAACCACATCCAGCCCATACGAGTACTTACTGATCGCTATAAGAATAGCCCAGTCCCAACCATTGTAAAAAAATTATCAACAAATTCAAATCATCCAGTGTGTTCACTCCCAGCCAATCTTACCTTTTTTCACTGTCACTATGTTGAAATGCCCTGTTATTATATATCATATATGTATGGACTTAAGTTACTTGTATATTATTTGTAAATCAAGTGACCCACTCTCCAATTATGCAACTGTATATTTTCAACCTTCCGGCTGCCATGTTCTTTCAATAAACCGTTAATAATAATAATAATAATAATAATAATAATAATAATAATAATAATAATAATAATAATAATAATAATAATAATAATAATAATAATAATAATAATAATAAATAGTAATAATGATAATAATAATATTACATGATGATGATGATGATGATGATGATGATGGTATTATTATTATTATTATTATTACTATTATTATTATTATTAATATTGTTATTATTATTATTATTATTATTATTATTATTATTATTATTATTATTATTATTATTATTATTATTATTAAATTTATTACATATATACATACATAAATCAACAAAGATAAATCTATATAAAAACGAGAAATATAACGAGAGAGAGAGAGAGAGAGAGAGAGAGAGAGAGAGGCAAACTCCTTACAATTAGGTTTCATTCGACAGGTAAATATTGATGCAGCCCAACACACCAATTGAGGGAGACCTTATGTCATATAATGTCCAATTGACTTGTATATGCACAGTACTTCAGTCCTTTCCTTGGGACTACTGCCAGGACCTGGTACTTGGACAAGGTAAAAACTAACAGGTGTTCTCAGAAAATTTCCCTAGAAGGTTAGAGTTCGATGATGCGTTCTGATCAGGCCTTATCGATAACATGTGGGTGGTGCCTGTGATGGGGAGAGGTCACATGAAGGGTTCATAGGTGGCACGATACTGCTTCTGCAAGTGGGTGTGTGTGTGTGTGTGTGTGTGTGTGCGTGCGTGTGTGTGTGTGTGTGTATGTGTGTGTCCGTCCATCCAGTGGTAACTCCCTAATTATTGACGAAGAAGGCCTCCGTCAGTGCTGGAAACAGCACTACCAACAAATACTCAACCGAAACACCGATGTAGATGTCCTGACTAGTCAGCAGGTCCCTCAGCACCCATAGCTGACCCACTTGGCCAACAGGGAAGCCCTCTGGCGGACCCTCAGTCGTTTAGGCTGTCCACCAAAATCCACTGTCATTGTAAGTCAACTCCACAATGGCGTGAACGGCAGTGTCCTGCACAATGGCACCCAGTCTGAGATCTTTCCTATCCAAATGGGGGTAAAACAATGACATGTAATGGCACCAAGTCTCCTTTCCATTTTCTTGGCTGCCTTCCTTACTCGTGCCAATACCGGATGAAAGGACTTTTCAACATAAGACGACTCCATGCAAGAACAAAGGTGTTGGCCGCTTCCATCACTGAACTTCCGTATGCAGACGACCTCACCCTCGTCACACACTGAACGCGACCTACAGGAGATCCTGAACGCCTACGCAGATACGTATGCACACTTCGGCCTTGGGGTAAATGTATATAAGACTCAGATTATTTTCCACCCTGCCCATGGTTCAACCACACCTCCACCATCCATCCAGCTTCACGGCATTACCCTCTTTAATGATATCCACTTTCAGATCCTTGGCTCCCACCAGTCCACCACAGCGGACATCGATGAAGAGATTCAACATAGGATCACATGCGCATATCAAGCCTTTGGCAGACTCTGTACTCGTGTCTTCCAGCTGTAAGGTATTGAAATTTTCTGCAAAGTTACTCGTATATTGAGCAGTGGTCCTTCCCACCCTGCTGTATGGCAGCAAGATATGGGTCACATACAGGAGACACCTCAAGGCACTTGAAAACTTTCACCAACGTAGTCTACTGTACGTACCATCCTCCGAGTTTGCTGGGAAGTCAAGAGAACAAATGCCAGTATTCTCGCTGACACCAACTGTAGGAGCATCAAGGTCACCATTATCCATGAACAACTACGTGGGACTGGCCATGCTACCTCCATCGACGACAGTACATTGCCAAAGCAAGTACTCTGGCGGATAACGAAAAAGGTATAAGGACATTCTTAAGACAAATCTGAAAAAGTAGCAAATCAACCCCTTCACCTGCAAGATGATCACCCCACGCCATAACGCCTGTAGGAGCACCACACGAGAAGGTGTCAATGCTTTCGAGTTAGCCCGACTGCATACTGAGACAAACAAAGCGCCAGCGCCGGAAAGACGCACTAGATGTATTCCTCCACACGTGCAGCATTTGTGTACGGCCCTGCCGGTCCCGTATCGGTCTCTCGAGTCACCTCAGAGCTCGCCAAAGAAGGTGTGAAAGGATGTTTTCAGTGTGTATCTATGGTCCCCAAAATCAGGTTCATATCATAATTTACCTTTTGAACTTAAGCGTGTACAACTGTTCTGAATGTTGCTGCTTTTGTTCAGATCTATAGGCCAGTTTAGGCTTTAAAGTTGGCAAAACACTTACATTTTGTCTCACTGGCATGCTATTATTTTCTTTACATATATACACAGTCTCCAAACGTCTTAAATAGTTCAGGTAATAAGGAAACTGTGCACGAACTAGGCGTGACATCTTCGTTCCGGAGGATATTAAGGTTATCGTTGTTCATTAAAGTATTCAGTGATCATAATTTTCCCGATGTGAACACATTTCCCATGACCATGAAGTTATTGTCTTTGTGAGGGACAAATATTGGAGAGATACGTACCAGAATGTCTCCATAAACCTGAGTACAACTGCTGCCACGCTCGTAACATGAAACATATACAGAAAATGACATTGTGTCACTCAGTTAGACACGAGTACAGGGGTAATCCTGCCACACACAGCTCTGATTGTATCCAGTCCATATCACCACTATGTTTTGCACTGCAGCCATAAGCGAAACATGAGCTAATCTCCTCAGCAGTGTCATTCGTATTTGCAAAATTAAATTACTCATAAGATTATTTTTACAGTGGTTTTCATTTTGCCTGTATGTTAATCAATGATATGCTTTCACTGCAAATACGATTCAAATGAAATCCTGGTTGACATAAACATACATGCAAAGCTCTAAGCGTTTATTAAAAAAAAACTTAGCGCTCAATATATCAGAACGAATCGTTTTAAAATAAATATATAAATTAACCTCAACTCCTGGATGCAACACAGGGCTCAGAACCCTTTTAACACCGCCAGGTGACCACTTCTGCTTTTAAGGTATCATCTGCTGTCTTGACATGTGATATGTTAGTACAACGAGATGCTCAGACATCATTAAGAAATCACCAACCCATCACTGACGCAGAACTTAACTACCTGTATCATCGCTTCGTCTGATATATTTTATATTTATTTATCCATCATTATCATTATCATTATTATTATTATTATTATTATTATTATTATTAGTAGTAGTAGTAGTAGTAGTAGTAGTAGTAGTAGTAGTAGTAGTAGTAGTAGGCAGCAATGAAGAGAAGGTCGACAATGTGGCGGACTGGGGCCCTAGATGATCTCCTATGTGAAGCAAGAACACTGCAGGAGAGACTAAAATCTACGGGTGACGGAAAGCAAAACACCGATGACGTGGCAAGAAAATTTGGAAACAAAATGCGTGTGGGAAAAGTGTCTCTCGCGGTAAGATCTCTAACACATGAATCCTCCGGTGGAGTGATGCCAATAAACAGGGCGACATTAAAACTATTGAAAGAGAAACATCCCCCTGCAAGTGAAGATGAAGGCATCAGGCTCCAGGGTGACTATATCCCACCAAATGCTGTCCTGTTCGAGAAAATAACAGGAGAGATGGTGTGGAAAAAGGCACTGAAGACTCGAGGAGGAGCCGGCCCTTCAGGTCTGGATGCAAACGGTTGGAGAGTCATCCTCAGCACTAACAAGTTTGGCCCTGTAGCAAGCGAACTCTGCAATGCCATTGCCACCCTTGCAAGAAAGCTTGCATCCTCTTGCTGCCAACACCTCCAGGCTCTGACGGCCTGCCGCCTTATTCCTCTGGAAAAGAATCCAGGATGTAGACCTATAGGGGTGGGGGAAGTGCTGAGGCGGATCATCGGAAAGTGTATAATGGAGGTGGTAAAGGATGATGTCAGGGCAGCAGCAGGGAACCTACAAGTGTGTGCTGGCCACCAGGCTGGTGGGGAGGCGGCCATTCACGCCATGAGATTGATGTTTGAGCAGCGTGATTGTGAGGCCGTTCTTCTGGTGGATGCTTCAAACGCATTCAACATACTTAACCGCAAGGCTGCACTGCACAACATCAAGATCAAGTGTCCTAGCTTTGCGATGTATGTTGAAAATTCGTATAGGAATCCTTCAGACCTCTACGTAGTAAATAACAAGGCTCTACGAGGTGATACCATCCTACAGTCGACCGAGGGAACAACACAGGGGGACCCCGTTGCAATGGCAATGTATGCAATAAGCCTATCAGTGCTCCAACAAGAAATAAAGTATGAAACAACTGGGGTCAAACAAGTGGCATATGCTGATGACCTCACAGGAGCAGGAAAAGTGGAGGACATCAAAAAGTGGTGGGACCTGGTAACATCGCGAGGTCCACATATAGGGTACCACCCTAACGCCAGCAAATCCTTCCTCATCGTGAAGCCAGATCATTATGATCGGGCAGTGGAGGTCTTCGGCGAAAGTGAGGTTAAAATAACTAAGGACGGCCAAAGACATCCAGGCGCAGTAATTGGCACTACGGACTTCAAGACCCAGTACGTAGGGGGAAAAGTGAATGAGTGGGTTAGCGAAATCCATGCTCTATCGGAGATTGCTAACACAGAGCCACATGCGGCCTTTGCAGCATTCAAACATGGAGTCAAGCATCGTTGGAACTACCTGATGCGTACCATCCCTGAGATCCGACCTCTCCTCCACCCTTTAGAAGAAGCAATCAGTGTCAAGCTCATTCCCAAACTAGTGAAACACCACGACTGGCACTTCCACCAAGACTGGGAGGGATGGGACTAACTAATCCAGAGGAGATTGCTGACTCTGAACATCAAAATTCACTTAAGCTCACGGCAGCCCTCACTGACCACATAATCGCCCAGAATGCAACAGGTGAAGTGGACACCAGCGAAGTTAATAAGATTCGTAGGTCCATTACAACAGATCGGCAGCACTGCCAAAATGACATGTTGCAGCAACTATTGCTGCTGGTTCCAGAAAATTTGACAAAAAAAGTAGCTATAGCGCAGGAGGTGGGCGCCTCGAACTGGCTAACTACGTTACCGATAAGGGCAAATGGTTTCAGCCTAAACAAACAAGAATTTACAGATGCCATTGCTCTAAGGTACGGTTGGCCAGTAGATGGTTTGCCCTCCCAATGCGTGTGTGGCTATTCCTATGATAGCGATCACGCCATGGTTTGCAAGAAGGGGGGCTTCATATGC
>NW_024736071.1:125067-139851 GCF_018991925.1 Homarus americanus
TACAGTTCCGGGTCCATCAGGAGGTCTTGTTGAGAGGTCTTCGTAGTTCAGGAGCGATGTGTGTGAGATGCTTGCGAGGCGAGGATGCTGACCATTACATCACATACATACATACATACATCAGTCATCCTTCAGTGAGACAAGAAGTGTCCTTTTGGCGCTTCTGATTGTCTGTCAAACCAAGTTTATTTGACTCTGCCCCCCTTTTCTATCCCAACTCAATACCAACCTCACTACACTTTTTCGGTGACTTTCAAAGTGACAGAGTATCGTGGTTTTTGCATATACGGTGGGTACTGTGTCGGCAAACCTCAAAGGCCAGAGTCAAGGACTACCACGGTGTTGACGACAAGACAAATATTAACAGATGTCTGCCAGTGTACTTTGCCATGGAAACTAGGTCCGTGGCCCTCAAAGTGCCTTCATTGAGTTTAAGGCCACCGCTCACAAACACTTCATTCTCTCCACAACAACAGATATCAACAGATGTCCACCAGTAACGTGCTCCAGGCGCACCTTGTACAGTTTAAAGCAATGGCACGGAAATCCTGATGGCAGTGTTATTGCACTACTAAAGTCACTGAACTTATTTCATGCTAAGCCATAGACTAGGATGTCATAAACATAAGCCCATCAGGACCATCACATCCACTAGAAAACCAGGGAAACCTATTCCTGACAGACCGTACCAATACACTGAAGTTCCCCAAATATGGTAAAATCTCCCCTCCTTACTACTCTCCAACGTCACTTCCTTAGCCAATAAATGTGAAGAGCTGGCAACAACAGTTCGGTCAGTCGTTGTCCTCTTCTGCCAACATGAACTACGCCCATCACGCGTGGATGTTTTAGTCCTTGCTGATGTGGAAGGATAATGGGCAAGTTCCCACCCTCGCCTCATTGCCTTTGTAATATTATACTGTGTGGCATACCACCCGTCTCGCTCGTCCACTAGAGACATTCTTTTTAATCACCTCATTACCACCATGTGCAAAGCTAGTACTATGCAGGGATTATAAGGAATTGACACCACTGATGTGCAGGACCAGCTGCTGCTATCACAACTTAACGGACCAGTACCAACCACCTCAACCAATGTCTCCTATCGGGTGTAGCACACACTTATTCGGGTTATGTTTCCAGTTCTCACCACCAACCAAGTGCATAGACCTTAGATCAAGTACTATAGGTCAATTACTTATTACTCTGCAATGCGACTCTTCGGGCAGTGGATAATTCACCATCCCTGGACTAAAGTACTTCGAGTGTATGATGTGGACACCCAATGGCTTAAACCACGCCAACACCACCACGAAAGCTCACCACCACTTCTTCCCCGAGAAGTTCGTCAGATTACACCCACCTGACTTGTCCTGGATCACACCTCGGATCAAAAGACTTAGGCAGCAGAGAGACAGGGCCTTTTATCCCAACGACGGCAACCACTACAGGGCCCTTCGCAACTAAGTTATCCGTGAAATACGCGCTGTAAAGAAGACTCACTACCCAACCAAGCTGCAACACCTGAAGCAGACCGATACCAGTCAGTGGTATTGGTAGGCTTAAATAACTCTGTAGACTAAACAACAAGACACAACCACTACGCGTCCTTAGCCATCTCACTAATGGTGACGCAGCTGAGCAATCAAACAACCATTTCGCAACTAAATGCCAGACGCACCCCCGACTCGATACAGCCAGTCTCCCTGTTTAACTAACAGCCTCCTTTCCTACTGACTTAGTGGAAGAAATTGAAGTAGCAAAATGTCTGGACAAACTGAAGTGAAAGCGCTCCACCACCCCCATTTACTTACCAATGAAAGTTTACAAGGCGTCCTCCCCGGAACTAGCTAAGCCCCTCTGATCCACCATCAATGCTTCCCTCAGCCAAGCATGATGGCCAGCTGACTAGAAGACCTCATATGTGTCACCAGTGCCCAAGTCAACCTACCCACAATCCTTAAATGAGCTACGACCCATTTCCATTTGCCCCAATACCCAGTTTGATCTGCAAAAGTTTTGTGTTCGACTGGGCTTATGCAGATATTGCAGAAACCATAGATTCTCAACAATTTGGCAATATGAGAACCTCCTCCACCACTCACTGTCTTGTCAGCTTTCTCGACTACATATACCGCTATCTCGATAAACGAAAGACGTCTGTGGCTGTCGCCTACATTGACTTCACCAAAGCATTTGATCTAGTCGACTACAATTTAATCATCAACAAAGCTATCGACCTTGGGTCTCGGAGAGGTCTTATATCATGGCTTACAGACTTCCTTAGTGACCGTCGCCAAGCCGTATGCTTCCATGGGGCTGTCTCCAGGTTTTAGTCACTTACCTGTGGTGTCCCCCAAGGCACCAAGATGGGACCGCTCTGCTTCCTTATGCTTATCAATGATGCCCTAAGAGAAACCTTTGCTGGCTAGAAATATGTCAAGGACTCCACCATTAGGATCAGTGTGAACAACTCGGGTCCCGACTACACTGCTCTCCAGAATATAATGAAGAATCTCAAAAATTGGGCCACCAACAACCATGTCACCATCAACCATACCAAGACCATGATTTTGCACAGCAACCTCTCCTCTGACCTTTTCCTACCTTCTTACATTACTTTGGGTCCCAGACACACTCCAGGTTGAGGACTCCACCAAGCTCCAAGGCGTCACTATAGATAACAAACTAAATTAGAAGGCACACGCCAGTACAATTGTCAAATCCACCAGTTCCCGTCTCCACCTCCTCCGCTTATTCAAGTCCTATGGGGTTCCCGCGCCTGAACTCCTCTGTGCTTATTCAATATTCATACTTCCCAAGCTCACCTATGCCTCCTACGCCTGGTTTTCCTCCCTAAATGACACACAACGGAAACACCTAAAAAAAATGTAAAAGAGAGCGTGGAAGATTATTCTCTCGCCCTTCTACTACACATGTCAAGAAACGTTCAACACACTGACTCTCTCGGCTTTCTCTGATCATCACCGCGACCTCACGTGCGAATTGCTGTTCGACACCATAACCACATCCAGCCCATACGAGTACTTACTGATCGCTATAAGAATAGCCCAGTCCCAACCATTGTAAAAAAATTATCAACAAATTCAAATCATCCAGTGTGTTCACTCCCAGCCAATCTTACCTTTTTTCACTGTCACTATGTTGAAATGCCCTGTTATTATATATCATATATGTATGGACTTAAGTTAC
This sequence comes from Homarus americanus, assembly GCF_018991925.1. NCBI lineage: Eukaryota > Metazoa > Arthropoda > Malacostraca > Decapoda > Nephropidae > Homarus > Homarus americanus. Next base: position 128,281 of record NW_024736071.1, read on the forward strand.
TTGTATATTATTTGTAAATCAAGTGACCCACTCTCCAATTATGCAACTGTATATTTTCAACCTTCCGGCTGCCATGTTCTTTCAATAAACCACACACACACACACATACACACACACACATTAATAATAATACACACACACACACACACAAATGACAATAATAATAATATTACATGATGATGATGATGATGATGATGATGATGGTATTATTATTATTATTATTATTACTATTATTATTATTATTAATATTGTTATTATTATTATTATTATTATTATTATTATTATTATTATTATTATTATTATTATTATTATTATTATTAAATTTATTACATATATACATACATAAATCAACAAAGATAAATCTATATAAAAACGAGAAATATAACGAGAGAGAGAGAGAGAGAGAGAGAGAGAGAGAGAGGCAAACTCCTTACAATTAGGTTTCATTCGACAGGTAAATATTGATGCAGCCCAACACACCAATTGAGGGAGACCTTATGTCATATAATGTCCAATTGACTTGTATATGCACAGTACTTCAGTCCTTTCCTTGGGACTACTGCCAGGACCTGGTACTTGGACAAGGTAAAAACTAACAGGTGTTCTCAGAAAATTTCCCTAGAAGGTTAGAGTTCGATGATGCGTTCTGATCAGGCCTTATCGATAACATGTGGGTGGTGCCTGTGATGGGGAGAGGTCACATGAAGGGTTCATAGGTGGCACGATACTGCTTCTGCAAGTGGGTGTGTGTGTGTGTGTGTGTGTGTGTGCGTGCGTGTGTGTGTGTGTGTGTATGTGTGTGTCCGTCCATCCAGTGGTAACTCCCTAATTATTGACGAAGAAGGCCTCCGTCAGTGCTGGAAACAGCACTACCAACAAATACTCAACCGAAACACCGATGTAGATGTCCTGACTAGTCAGCAGGTCCCTCAGCACCCATAGCTGACCCACTTGGCCAACAGGGAAGCCCTCTGGCGGACCCTCAGTCGTTTAGGCTGTCCACCAAAATCCACTGTCATTGTAAGTCAACTCCACAATGGCGTGAACGGCAGTGTCCTGCACAATGGCACCCAGTCTGAGATCTTTCCTATCCAAATGGGGGTAAAACAATGACATGTAATGGCACCAAGTCTCCTTTCCATTTTCTTGGCTGCCTTCCTTACTCGTGCCAATACCGGATGAAAGGACTTTTCAACATAAGACGACTCCATGCAAGAACAAAGGTGTTGGCCGCTTCCATCACTGAACTTCCGTATGCAGACGACCTCACCCTCGTCACACACTGAACGCGACCTACAGGAGATCCTGAACGCCTACGCAGATACGTATGCACACTTCGGCCTTGGGGTAAATGTATATAAGACTCAGATTATTTTCCACCCTGCCCATGGTTCAACCACACCTCCACCATCCATCCAGCTTCACGGCATTACCCTCTTTAATGATATCCACTTTCAGATCCTTGGCTCCCACCAGTCCACCACAGCGGACATCGATGAAGAGATTCAACATAGGATCACATGCGCATATCAAGCCTTTGGCAGACTCTGTACTCGTGTCTTCCAGCTGTAAGGTATTGAAATTTTCTGCAAAGTTACTCGTATATTGAGCAGTGGTCCTTCCCACCCTGCTGTATGGCAGCAAGATATGGGTCACATACAGGAGACACCTCAAGGCACTTGAAAACTTTCACCAACGTAGTCTACTGTACGTACCATCCTCCGAGTTTGCTGGGAAGTCAAGAGAACAAATGCCAGTATTCTCGCTGACACCAACTGTAGGAGCATCAAGGTCACCATTATCCATGAACAACTACGTGGGACTGGCCATGCTACCTCCATCGACGACAGTACATTGCCAAAGCAAGTACTCTGGCGGATAACGAAAAAGGTATAAGGACATTCTTAAGACAAATCTGAAAAAGTAGCAAATCAACCCCTTCACCTGCAAGATGATCACCCCACGCCATAACGCCTGTAGGAGCACCACACGAGAAGGTGTCAATGCTTTCGAGTTAGCCCGACTGCATACTGAGACAAACAAAGCGCCAGCGCCGGAAAGACGCACTAGATGTATTCCTCCACACGTGCAGCATTTGTGTACGGCCCTGCCGGTCCCGTATCGGTCTCTCGAGTCACCTCAGAGCTCGCCAAAGAAGGTGTGAAAGGATGTTTTCAGTGTGTATCTATGGTCCCCAAAATCAGGTTCATATCATAATTTACCTTTTGAACTTAAGCGTGTACAACTGTTCTGAATGTTGCTGCTTTTGTTCAGATCTATAGGCCAGTTTAGGCTTTAAAGTTGGCAAAACACTTACATTTTGTCTCACTGGCATGCTATTATTTTCTTTACATATATACACAGTCTCCAAACGTCTTAAATAGTTCAGGTAATAAGGAAACTGTGCACGAACTAGGCGTGACATCTTCGTTCCGGAGGATATTAAGGTTATCGTTGTTCATTAAAGTATTCAGTGATCATAATTTTCCCGATGTGAACACATTTCCCATGACCATGAAGTTATTGTCTTTGTGAGGGACAAATATTGGAGAGATACGTACCAGAATGTCTCCATAAACCTGAGTACAACTGCTGCCACGCTCGTAACATGAAACATATACAGAAAATGACATTGTGTCACTCAGTTAGACACGAGTACAGGGGTAATCCTGCCACACACAGCTCTGATTGTATCCAGTCCATATCACCACTATGTTTTGCACTGCAGCCATAAGCGAAACATGAGCTAATCTCCTCAGCAGTGTCATTCGTATTTGCAAAATTAAATTACTCATAAGATTATTTTTACAGTGGTTTTCATTTTGCCTGTATGTTAATCAATGATATGCTTTCACTGCAAATACGATTCAAATGAAATCCTGGTTGACATAAACATACATGCAAAGCTCTAAGCGTTTATTAAAAAAAAACTTAGCGCTCAATATATCAGAACGAATCGTTTTAAAATAAATATATAAATTAACCTCAACTCCTGGATGCAACACAGGGCTCAGAACCCTTTTAACACCGCCAGGTGACCACTTCTGCTTTTAAGGTATCATCTGCTGTCTTGACATGTGATATGTTAGTACAACGAGATGCTCAGACATCATTAAGAAATCACCAACCCATCACTGACGCAGAACTTAACTACCTGTATCATCGCTTCGTCTGATATATTTTATATTTATTTATCCATCATTATCATTATCATTATTATTATTATTATTATTATTATTATTATTAGTAGTAGTAGTAGTAGTAGTAGTAGTAGTAGTAGTAGTAGTAGTAGTAGTAGGCAGCAATGAAGAGAAGGTCGACAATGTGGCGGACTGGGGCCCTAGATGATCTCCTATGTGAAGCAAGAACACTGCAGGAGAGACTAAAATCTACGGGTGACGGAAAGCAAAACACCGATGACGTGGCAAGAAAATTTGGAAACAAAATGCGTGTGGGAAAAGTGTCTCTCGCGGTAAGATCTCTAACACATGAATCCTCCGGTGGAGTGATGCCAATAAACAGGGCGACATTAAAACTATTGAAAGAGAAACATCCCCCTGCAAGTGAAGATGAAGGCATCAGGCTCCAGGGTGACTATATCCCACCAAATGCTGTCCTGTTCGAGAAAATAACAGGAGAGATGGTGTGGAAAAAGGCACTGAAGACTCGAGGAGGAGCCGGCCCTTCAGGTCTGGATGCAAACGGTTGGAGAGTCATCCTCAGCACTAACAAGTTTGGCCCTGTAGCAAGCGAACTCTGCAATGCCATTGCCACCCTTGCAAGAAAGCTTGCATCCTCTTGCTGCCATCACCTCCAGGCTCTGACGGCCTGCCGCCTTATTCCTCTGGAAAAGAATCCAGGATGTAGACCTATAGGGGTGGGGGAAGTGCTGAGGCGGATCATCGGAAAGTGTATAATGGAGGTGGTAAAGGATGATGTCAGGGCAGCAGCAGGGAACCTACAAGTGTGTGCTGGCCACCAGGCTGGTGGGGAGGCGGCCATTCACGCCATGAGATTGATATTTGAGCAGCGTGATTGTGAGGCCGTTCTTCTGGTGGATGCTTCAAACGCATTCAACATACTTAACCGCAAGGCTGCACTGCACAACATCAAGATCAAGTGTCCTAGCTTTGCGATGTATGTTGAAAATTCGTATAGGAATCCTTCAGACCTCTACATAGTAAACAACAAGGCTCTCCGAGGTGATACCATCCTACAGTCGACCGAGGGAACAACACAGGGGGACCCCGTTGCAATGGCAATGTATGCAATAGGCCTATCAGTGCTCCAACAAGAAATAAAGTATGAAACAACTGGGGTCAAACAAGTGGCATATGCTGATGACCTCACAGGAGCAGGAAAAGTGGAGGACATCAAAAAGTGGTGGGACCTGGTAACATCGCGAGGTCCACATATAGGGTACCACCCTAACGCCAGCAAATCCTTCCTCATCGTGAAGCCAGATCATTATGATCGGGCAGTGGAGGTCTTCGGCGAAAGTGAGGTTAAAATAACTAAGGACGGCCAAAGACATCCAGGCGCAGTAATTGGCACTACGGACTTCAAGACCCAGTACGTAGGGGGAAAAGTGAATGAGTGGGTTAGCGAAATCCATGCTCTATCGGAGATTGCTAACACAGAGCCACATGCGGCCTTTGCAGCATTCAAACATGGAGTCAAGCATCGTTGGAACTACCTGATGCGTACCATCCCTGAGATCCGACCTCTCCTCCACCCTTTAGAAGAAGCAATCAGTGTCAAGCTCATTCCCAAACTAGTGAAACACCACGACTGGCACTTCCACCAAGACTGGGAGGGATGGGACTAACTAATCCAGAGGAGATTGCTGACTCTGAACATCAAAATTCACTTAAGCTCACGGCAGCCCTCACTGACCACATAATCGCCCAGAATGCAACAGGTGAAGTGGACACCAGCGAAGTTAATAAGATTCGTAGGTCCATTACAACAGATCGGCAGCACTGCCAAAATGACATGTTGCAGCAACTATTGCTGCTGGTTCCAGAAAATTTGACAAAAAAAGTAGCTATAGCGCAGGAGGTGGGCGCCTCGAACTGGCTAACTACGTTACCGATAAGGGCAAATGGTTTCAGCCTTAACAAACAAGAATTTACAGATGCCATTGCTCTAAGGTACGGTTGGCCAGTAGATGGTTTGCCCTCCCAATGCGTGTGTGGCTATTCCTATGATGGCGATCACGCCATGGTTTGCAAGAAGGGGGGCTTCATATGCATGAGGCATGACGAGGTAAGGGATCTCACAGCAAATATGTTGAAGGAAATCTGCCGGGACGTCATGGTAGAAACCGACCCTCCTTCCACTGGATGGCGAGATCTTCCAACACAGGACTTCAAACACATCTAACGAAGCCCGTGTGGACGTCAGTGCTCGAGGATTCTGGACGCGGGGACAGCGAGCTTTCTTCGACATCAGGATTTTTTATCCCATGGCCGCATGTCACCGTAACCTAGCTCTCGATGCTGCACATAGGAGGAACGAGAACGACAAGTGAAGGGCATATGGGGAGAGAATTCAAAACGTTGATCAAGGCAGCTTCACTCCTCTAGTCTTCACAACCTCTGGTGGGATGTGCCCAAGTGCAAGATGTTTCTACGCCAGACTCGCGGAGGTGATCTCCGAACAGAAGCAGCAGCCCAGAAATTATGTTACAGCCTGGATGAGATGTTGACTGTCCTTCTCTCTCCTTCGGTCGGCCTTGCTCTGCCACAGGGGAACGAGAGCTTCTGCCCCTACTCCGACAACTGCTGCAGATATTGACTATGAGGCTACAGTCACTGAATGCCGCATAGATCTGCGGCTCAACTAATTTAACACAGATAGGATAGCTTCTTATGTGTTAGTATATTAATATTAAGGTAAATAACTGGTGGCGAAGGTGTGGCTATTAGGGGAGGCTGTAGTAGTAGTAGTAGTTGACGTCAGTGCTCGAGGATTCTGGACGCGGGGACAGCGAGCCTTCTTCGACATCAGGATTTTTGATCCCACGGCCGCTTGTCACCGTAACTTCGCTCTCGATGCTGCACAGAGGAGGAACGAGAACGACAAGATAAGGGCATACGGGGAGAGAATTTAAAACGTTGATCAAGGCAGCTTCACTCCTCTAGTGTTCACAACCTCTGGTGAGATGGGACCAAGTGCAAGATGTTTCTACGCCAGACTCGCGGAGTTGATCTCCGAACAGAAGCAGCAGCCCAGAAGTTATGTTACAGCCTGGATGAGATGTTGACTGTCCTTCTCTCTCCTTCGGTCGGCCTTGCTCTGCCTCAGGGGAACGAGAGCTTTGGCCCCAAAGCCGACAACAGCTGCAGATATTGACTATGAGGCTATAGTCACTTAATGCCGCATAAATCTGAGGCTCAACTAATTCAACACAGCTAGGATAACTACTTATGTATTAGGATATTTAATATTAAGGTAATAAAATGGCGGCGAAGGTGTGGCTATTGGGGGAGACTGGATGCCACGTTCTTAAAAACAAACAAAAAACGTTCACAAGAGAGGATGCGAACAATCTCCCTACGTTTGAGGACAGACGGTTCATCACAGCACTGACTCAGATTGTGTTCACAGAAGAAGTTATAAGAAATAAATTGTGAAAGCTAAAGGTTCATAAAGGTCCCGGCCCTGATGTGGTGCAGTCCAGAGTACTACGAGAGTTGTGCAACGAGCTTGCTGAACCCCTGAAGATCCTGTTCTGTAAGTGCCTGGAGGAGCAAAAGCTCCCCAGTGATTAGAAAATAGCTTATGTAAGTCATATCTACAACAAGGGCGACCGTCATTCCACGAATAACTATAGACCAGGGAGCCTGACCAGCATGGTATGTAAAGTACTTGAGAGCATTTTGAGAGAAGCCATGATGGAACATCTATTATGAAACAACCTTGTAAAGGATTGCCAACGCGGTTTTATGCCGGGGAGCTCCTGCCTAACACAATTACTCAAGGTATTGGATGTTTGGACCCAAATTCTGGAACAGGGTGGTAATATCGACAATTTATACCTAAATTTTCCCAAGGCTTTCGACAGCGTACCTCATGAAAGGCTGAAAATTAAACTGGAAGGGTAAGGGATTTGGGGAAGTGTCCTAGCGTGGATCAGAAACTTTCTCCATGGTTGCAAGCAGTATGTGGTGATTAATGGCCCGAAATCGTCATGTGTACCCGTCACAAGCGAGACACCATAGGGCAGTGTATTGGCCCGCTGTTGTTTGTTTGCTTCATAAATGACACGTCAGAAGCTGTACATATCTCCATATAAATGTTTGCGGATAACGCTAAATTATTTCAGGAAATTGCCTTGGTGTGTATGTTGACAATGAGTTATCGGGCCATTGCAAGAAGAAGGTGAATCGGGCAACTAAATTATTAGGTCTTATAAGAAGGTCGTTTAGAAATCTAGACCGCCCGTCCCTCGTAACGATCTTCAAGAGTGAGGTCCTTCCCTGTCTTGTGTACTCTCACCTCGTCTGGTCCCCGAGATATGCTAGGGAATGTCACTTGATTGAAAATGTCCAAAGGAGGGCCACCAGGCTGGTGCCAGCACTTCGGCACCTCAGCTACCCAGAGAGATTAGAGCGCCTGCAGTTGCCTAGCTTATATTACATACGGGCAAGAGGAGACCTAATTGAGGTATATAAACATCTCAAAGGGCACTACTCAATCGAGTGTCCTTATTTGGAGCTGGCGGACGCTCGCCACACAAGGGGTCACAGCTCATAGTTAAAGAAACCGCGAGTCCAAAAAATTGTGAAGGGTAGTTTTTTTTTGAAGTGAGATCAATCAGCCAGAAAGTGTTGTGACGGCACCGGGTGAGAGTTCTTTCAAGACCAGACTTGACAAAGAATGAAGCAGGTTCAGATACATCCAGGAGCCAGTGCATGCACAGTGCTTGCCAACAGTGCGTGGCAGAGACGTGACCGATCGCCCAAGAGGCTAACGAGCCAATCAGCGGTGAACAGGATAGAAGTAAAAAAACAGTAAAAAGTAAAAAAGTACTCCTGGTTGACGCTTCCAACGCATTCAACATAACCAACTGCAAGGCTACACTGCACAACATCAAGAACAAGTTTCCAAGCTTTGTAATGTAAGTTGAAAACGCCTATAGAAACCCATCAGAACCTCTATATAACAAGCTTCAAGGCTCTAAGAGGACATACCATCATACAGTCAACTGAGGGAACAACGCATGAGGACCCTGTCGCCATGGCAATGAACGCACTAGGCCTATCCGTGCTCCAACACAATAAAATTTGAAGCAACCGAGGTCAAGCAAGTGGCTGACGACCTGAAAGGAGCAGGAAAAGTGGAAGACATCAAAAAGTGGTGGGACCTGATAACATCACGTGGTCCACAAATAGGGTACCACCCAAATGCCAGCAACTGCTTCCTCATTGTGAAACCAGAACAATATGAACGGGCAATGATGGTGTTCAGCGAAAGTGAGGTCAAAATAACCGAGGACGGAAAAAGACACCTAGATGTGGTAATCTGCACGAAGGACTTCAAAACCAAGTACGAAATGGGAAATTGTAAATGAGTGGGTGAAGGAAATCCAGGCTCTGTCTGATATTGCTAAAAATGAACCACATACAGTTTTTGCGGCATTCACCCATGAGTCAAGCATCGCTGGCACTACCTCATGTGCACTGTCCCTGATATCGGACCTCTCTTCTACCCTCTGGAAGAAGCCTTTAGCGTCAATTTTATTCCAAAATTAGTGAAACATCTTCACTTAACCTCAGCAGAAAAGTCAATCCTTGCACTACCACCGAGAGAAGGAGGAATGGGATTGACCATTTATCAATCCAGAGGAGCTTGCTGCCACCAAACATAGGAGCTCAGTCAAGCTCACGACAGCCCTCACTGAGCATAGAATGCAACAAGTGAGGTGGATACCAACGAATTAATCAACATTCTACGGTTCAATACGACAGATTGACAGCACACCCAAAGAGATAAACTGCAGCAACCGATGCTGCAAGTGCCAGAGAATTTGAAGAAAAAAAAGTAGCTATAACACAGGAGGTGGGCACCTCGAACTGGCTAACAACGTTACCGATAAGGGCAAAAGGTTTCGCAGATGCCATTGCTCTAAGGTACGGTAGGCCAGTAGAAGGTTTGCTCTCCCAATGCGTGTGTGGCTCATCCTATGACATGACATCCTATGACATCCTATGACATGATGTGCAAGAAAAGGGGCTTCGTATGCATGAGGCATGACGAAGTAAGGGATCTCACAGCAAATATGTTAAAGGAAATCTGCCATGGTTTCAGGGTAGAACCGACCCTCCTTCCATTGGACGGTGAAAACTTCCCCCACAGGACTTCAAACACGCCCAGCGAAGCCCGGGTGAAAGTCAATGCTGAAGATTCTGGACGCGAGGACAGCGAGCCTTCTTTGACATACGGATTTTCGATCCCATGACCGCATGTCACCGTAACTTAGCTCTCGATGCTGCATACAGGAGGAACGAGAATGACAAGAACAGGACATAAGGTGGGAGAATTCTGAATGTTGATCGGGGCAGCTTAACTCCTCTGGTGTTCACAACTTCAGGTGGGACTGGACCAAGTGCAAGATGTTTCTATGCCAGACTCGCGGAGGTGTTATCCGAACGGAAGTAGCAGCCCAGAAGGTATGTTACAGCCTGGTTGAGATGTCGACTGTCCTTCTCGCTGCCTAGGTCTGCATTGCTCTGCTTCATGGGAACGAGAGCATCGGCCCCAAAGCCTATAACAGTCGCAGATATTGACCATGAGGCAACATTCGCTGAATGCCTCATAGCTCCATGGCTCAACTAAGGGCTCATTTACATGATCAGTTACCAAGTATAGTTGTCGAGCAATCTTCGAATCAGTGGCGAAGCATGGGGTCGGAGCAGGGTACTGACCACTGTTTAGTGGAGTGTGTGTTTACACGGAACTACCACACCGTCGTTACCGGTCAGAGTGTGGTAGACTGTTGGGCAAGAGGTTCATGGCTCCCAGACAGACGAGTCGGCGACGGACCGCCGCACTGTTGTGCGTTTCTCCACCATGCGGGAAACCGAGCTGGTTAAAGCACCATAACTTGGGTACATATACGTCATCTGCACTCGCCCCAGACGTCTTCGATGCGGCTAACATTTTCAGCTCCTTTCTGTACTGACTGCGTAATGTGTTTATTTTCTTCTTGACAATATCAAGTGTACACATAGAAATCACTTTTTTCACATAATCGTACAGATGCCCCATAAGCTTTAAATTTGTCGTTTCTATTTCTGTATCCATCACTTCTGACCTGCCATAAACATGGCCGGTCGCTATACATTCAATAAGTTGTAACGTTAACGTCTTTGTCCACTCAAATGTTTGCCTTGTCCCCTGGGGGTCACCGGTGGGAGGTGCTCTTAACTTGCGCGTTTGTGTGGTGTGGCAGGGAACCACGTAGGGGGCCACGCAACTATTAGGCTCCCACACGTTTATGCCCGGGAAGGGTTGGTGGCTCAGTGTTGCCGTCTACACGGTCACTGCCCGAGCAAGGCTTTGGTACCATGCTTCGAAAACATGCTCCGAGACTGATCGTGTACACGAGCCCTGACTCAACACAGCTAAGATAGCTACTTTTGTATTAGGATATTTAATTTTAAGGTAATAAAATGGTGGCGAAGGTGTGGCTATTGGGTGAGACTGGAGCCCACGTTATAAAAAAGTAGTAGTAGTAGAAATCTTATTATAGCTACCATCATTACAATCACTCTCGTAAGCACAATCATAATTGCATCATTAAAATAATTAATCATACAGGGAAAGTAGAATGAGTTAGATCATCTCCCATAGAGAAAGTAAGACTCTGCTTCCACTGCCGTATGTTCTAGCCAGCAATAACCTAACCTAACCTAACCTAACCTAACTGTTCAAGTTCTACTTGGTTCCTGACAGCTCAATGAAACACAGTTTCCACAGATGCATTTTTTTTTTTACAGGGATTAGCCCACCCGGGCATAGGGCACTGACCCACATCGGGGCCTGGGAGGTGAAAATGTAATAATAATAATAATAATAATTCATAGCAAATAACATTTATAATAAAAAATAATAAAATAATAATAATAATAATTCATAGCAATAAATTTTAGAATAAAAAATAATAAAATAATAATGATAATAATAATAATAATAACTATAATAATAATAATAATAATAATAATAATAATAATAATAATAATAATAATAATAATAATAATAATAATAATAATAATGATAATAATAATAATAATAATAATAATAATAATAATAATAATAATAATAACAATAATAATAATAATAATAAAGAACCAAAAATACAAAAAGAAAACAGATCAAAAGTGAGAAACAATATATGTTGTGTTGTCAATATTACGAGAAACAATTAAGACCCTGCAATTGTGTGTAAATGAGACAGAAAGTCAGATCAGCAATCTTGGACTTGGTCACAATTTTCGTGATGCCATATGGCAGCAGGGTCTACTATTAGACAACACATTATGCTTCCAATAACTTCCCAGGCGG